>NC_042999.1:173880989-173895989 GCF_006345805.1 Octopus sinensis
CAATGCTATTTTATTCACTTTGATTTACATGTTTACACTTTTATTGCCTTCAAAGTATTCTCCATTTGAAACAATGCATCGGTCTAGGCACGTTTTCCACTATTCGAAGCAGTGTTGGGATTCTTGCGAAATGATGTCTTTTAACGTCTCCGTCGTTTTTTCTTCACCACTTCCACATCTGCAAATTCCGTAGCATCAAATTTCGTCACTAGTGATGACCTTCGAAAAAACGTCCAGATTAACTTCCAACTGTTCTTTCATTTCTCGACACGCATTCAGTCATGACTGCTTTTGATCTTCCGTGAGCAAGCGAAGCACAAATTTTGCTGCACCTCTTTTCATTCAGAATTCCTTGGTAGGAGCTCCAGCGCACACCAACCATATCAATAAGTTCGTCAATTGTTCAGTGACGGTTTTTCAAGATCAGTTCAAGGATTTTTCAAGTTCGCCCAGAACGAGGTTGGTCTTCATGCAACAAATGGCCATTCCTAAAGCGTGGAAAACACGCGTAAACTTTGTTTTTGCCCATGGTTATGTTCTTGTAAGCTGTTTGAAACATGACAGCTGTTTCGGTTTCGGTTTTCCATAGCAGAAAACAAAATTTCACGAAGCACGCAGTTCCTTTGTTTCAGCCATCGTAGAAATCAACGATCAGGAGAAAAGCACTGCAAAACAAAGATGCACCACGTGGCAGCACGACTCCACTGGTCGACGCCAGTCGTCAGACTGATGCCTGAGGGTTGCATCAAGTAGATTCTAGAGACAGAAGCCCGAACTCCGACGGGTTTGTCTCCCAGAGAACGTTTTCAGTTACTTTTGTGTACCCCTTCGTATTAGTGTATGTGCATGTGCGTTTGTATGTATATTGGAAATAGCTATCGTTAGATGTATTGAAACCCCGATTCAATCGTGTTCTAGTTTTATGCTTTTCATATTTTCTGCGCGGAACGAGAATTCGCCGCAACATATAACTACGAACCAGCAACAACAGAACAATATTATCTGACCCATTATTTCTCAAATAAATACACCAACACACATGATCGATAAAAAAAATCGATAACATTACCAAACAATATATACCGGAGCATACAATCATCCAAATAGTTCCAAGAGATCTCAGGAAAAGAATAACCAAATTGCCGACTTTTCCACCTCAGACAACGAATATCTGTTTACTAATGTCTCAGTGACCAAAACAATAAATATTGTATTAAATAATGTATATAAACATCGAGTTATAAAACCATACACAATACCAGCTAAGATACAGCACAAAATTACAACAAAATAACTTTTGCTATTCTCAAGGGAAGTCAGGAATAAAGAAAGATGAAGAATCATTAGGCTCTCCATCCAGGGATCTGCGAGATTCTATATGGTTACAATAGAACTTAGAATAGTAAAAATAAAGCGAAGTAAACGCTCATAGTAACAGACACATAAGAAAATGTTGAGAGATTTAAGTCCAACAATTCTATACTTAACTTCAATATACAGAACAGTGTAAAACTCCTATGAATAAAATAACTCCATTCCTAGACATAACTATTTAGATAAAAATATCTATTTCACATCCGTCTGCACTAAAGCCACAAAATTATGTTTGTGGCTACATGGAATTCTATAAGGATATAAGATGTCAATGATAAATCCACTTGAGAAAAGTATTTAGATTGTCCTCCGCAAAAGAAGTACTGAGTACAGAAGCATACAGGACGAAATAACATACAAAACAGCATACAGACTAGAAGACCAAGTCGTTGGAGAAATAGTTATTTATACAACGTAATAAATACTTCAGAAACACCTATAAATAAAATAAACCACAGGTAAAATACATTACATGAATCAAATGCATATTAACTATGCGATAGATAAACACATTAAAAAAGTCTCATAAAACGGATCACAAGATGCCTTGCTCCAAACCATAATTTAACAGTAATAATACATTACAAAAACAGGAAAATTAAAGGCCATGTTATGAATAACAAACTACAAGAGAAAAGTTGCTACTGATCAATGTAATTTACAAATTTGATTGCCAAAATAAATATTGTAACAGATAAATTGTTTCCGACTTTTCCTGCAGCCTCGTATAGCAAGGAGCAATCGCAAAGCATTACATGAAACATTGCATAGTAAACAGTAATAAACAATCTGTCTGTTCTGTAGTAAATTAGTATAAGAAGCACATAACAATACTAAAATACATACACAGCACTCGTTTTACAAAGAAAAATTGTCTCAAATGTTGGCACAAGGCCACTAATTTCTTGGTGGACGGGGCAAGTCGATTACATCGACCCTGGTACTTGTCTGATACTTCAAGTTATGTACCACGATAGGATGAAAGACAAAAGTTAACTTTGTCGAGATTTCCCAAAAGTTATATGCAGAATAAAATTACCACAGTCATACTGAAGATTTATGATGATTTCAAATTTTCATCATGAGGGTATATATCTATCTATATATACCTATTTATCTATCTACACACACACATATATATGCATACATACACATATATACATTTATATATATGTCTGTATGTATATATATGCATATATATACATACGCATATATATATATACATATACATAAATATTCATACATATAAATATATAGATATAAAGATAGATAATTAGATACAAAGATAGATAGATAGATAGATAGATAGAGAGAGAGAGAGAGAGAGAGAGAGAGAGAGAGAGAGAGAGAACATGGCTTAGTGGTTAGCGCATTTGGCTCACGGCCGTAAGTTCAATCCCCGGCGACACGTTGCGTCCTTGAGCAAAACACTTTATTTCACATTGCTCCAGTCCACCCAGTGGGCAAAAATGAGTAGTGCCTGTATTTCAAAGGGCCAGCCTTGTCACAATCTCTGTCACGCTGAATTTCCCTGAGAACAACATTAAGGGTACACGTGTCTGTGAATTTCTCAGCAACTTGCACGTTAATTTCACGAGCAAGCTGTTCGTTTGATCGCATCAGCTAGAACCCTGCTGTCGTACTCCTATATATATATATATATCTATATATATATATATATATCACCTGCGTGTTCTTGAGCAAGACATTTACTTTCACATTGCTCCAGCTCACTCATCTTTCTATCCATTTATGTATGAATGTATGTATGTATGAATGTATATATGTATGTATATATGTATGTAATTTCCCTATGTATAACTGTCATTTTCATAGCATTTTTTTTCAATGGCCCGATAACCGAAGAGATGCCGGCGTGGGTTTCCACCCCGACATCCGAAACTCGGAGTTTTATCATGGCTACTGAATAATTGTCACATATTATATTTACACATATATATACATACATGTATATATATATATATATATATAATATATATATATATATATATATAAAGTTAATCCAAACAAGAAAGCACACAAAAACACAACAACGCGAGGACGTGGAACAAATATAGTATTATTGGACGCTCAGGAAAGAAGGAAAGAAGGAGAGCTTAACGTTTCGAGCGGAGCTCTTCGTCGGAAACATAGGAGAAGGAAAAATCCAGAGAAGGGATGACAGAGGGAAAAAAATCGCCAACGGTACACACGAGGTCACATTTTGAAAATCCGTGTTTGCTTTGTAAATATTCTGATATATACATATATATATATATATATATATCACCATATTTTTTCCACACCTGCCAGCATGGAAAGCACGAGGAATTACGTAACCGTGTTGTTCTCTAAGATCCACTTTAATAATTAGTGCAAAACCTATTGGTAAAACCGGCCACAATTGATATATATTATACTGTACATTTTGATTTACACACACACATGTATATATGTATACATACATGCATACATACATGCATAAATGCATACATAGATACATATATACATACATATGAAGGTGACATTTTTATAGTTGCACATTTATGTATGGATATTCTATAATTTCTCAGTGTTGCCCAACATGTAAATAAAACACAAACAGCTTTACCATTAGGATTGAGACTTAGAAACTTGAGATATGGAACTAAATGCTACAATGTATGCAATGTAGCACGCTTATCTCATTAATTTTCGCAATAAATATATGAAATTTCAGAAATGCCACCTAGACAGAATAAATTTCCTGGCAGATGCCATCTTCGTACCCTTCTCCTATTCCGCTAATATCTTTCGCAATATTCTGCTTTCCTATCTGGATGCGTAGTCAAAAGGAAAGCCATAAACATTTCAGGTAATGGAAGTCTCTGTTGAATACAAGTACGCTCCAGGCAAATCAACTCCGATTTCCGCTTAGGTAGTTAATGTTGTAAAGGAATGTGCAAACATCATGCAGTCTCATTTCCCTCGGATTCGAAGGATCTGTGCCTCTTTGTCTCTTTTGCTTTCTTACTCTCCCTTCTCTCTAGCTATCTATTCCTATCTCTCACTTTTTATCTCTTTCGACTATTCTTTCTCTCTATCCCTATCTCCCTTTCTCTTCTCCATCACCATTTCTCTTTCTTGCCCTTTTCTCTCTTTTTACTCTGTGTCATAAATCAATAAATAATTAAAATATAAAGCAGGAGTTTTCGCAACAACATACCTTCTTCAGCAACAACTCATGCTAGCCGACTGGATACAGTGTTCTTCTCTCAAATAACAATTAAGGGACAGAGAGATCGAATACTAAAGCTATTCATCGACAAAATAACATCAAAACTACCCGTATCTACTTACAAAGTAACTAAAGTGTTTACTTTGTAAGTATTCTGTAAGTAAATTACTTAGTTTATAAAACTGCAGAGCGATTCGACAAATGATCCTTCACTACTAGAAATAGCGAGTCGAGAAGGAACACTAAACTACTGACCATGGGGATGGTTGCAGTGATTTCGGTTGTTTGTTTGCTGTAATTGTTTATCCTCCAAGGTAGACATATGACCAAAATCATTTCAATCATTTTGTTTTTACTTTTGCCCCCTTTTTTGTAAACAGCGTATATTAGACTGGAAGGTGTTTATAAGTCATTTAAGGAACACACAAAATCCGTTAGATTCACTTCAACATTTAAATTTAATTTGTCAAATTAAAAAAATTTGAATGTTGAAGTGAATCTAACGGATTTTGTGTGTTTCCTAAATGGCTTATAAACACCTTCCACGCTGCAATTGTTTTCGTTCCAGCACACGATTTCAGATCAGGTCACTTGCTATGCAAGTGCATCTCCGTATATTAGACAGTATTACCGAAAGTGTCCTTCCATCTGAGCTAATTCACACGTGACCTAGTGAAGATTTCACTCTCCGTTTTATGCTTTTCTATCTCTTTTTCTTTATTCTCAATGAAATACGACCTGAAGAGGAATGGTTCTGACATCTCTAAATATGCCCGAGGTCCGAGACATGTTGTATATCATGATGGCGCTCCTACAACATCATAAAGAGTTGTTGAGTGCCACATGCAAAACAGCATACTATTTGTATTGAGAGGAAAAACTTTACACATGTGGTTTCCGTACATGGACAGTGGGGAAGTCGATAATGTGACCTCCATACAGCTATAAGCAATACAGAGAACGAGTAAACGAAACTCAATATTTATTGTAGTAAATAGTTCAGTAAATTTCGGTAAGACGATCGCAACTTGTCCCAGGAAGATCAATGACTTGACGAACAAATGAATATTCAATAATTCTTGAACATTTTAAACGGAGTGATTGTTGATGTCCTTTTCTTGTACACTTTTCTTTTTAATTCAGTTGACTTTTAATCACATCACGAAATCAAATTAGCAACGAATATTTAAAATAACTTTCTTATTCTGAACTTTCAATTGTCTTTCATATTTTTTTCTCCATACCTTCTTTACTCATTACTTTTATTTTATTCATTCAGTTTTGTGTATGTATGTGTGTGTATGCGTGAGTGCACGTGTGTGAGTGTGTGTGAGTGAGAGTGAGCGTGTGCGTGTGCGTTCATGTGCGCGCGTGCGGCTTTGTGTACGACTGTGGTTGTTTTTCTCTTTTTATCGTTTTATGTTTTTTTTCTACTTTTTTTCTTAATTTCTTTTCGTTTCTTGGTAGACCTTTTATCAAATTATAATAATCTACAAAAGTAATATCCATTAGCACAGACATACTGCTCAAGATTGGTTATTTCCTGTGTGGTTGTAATTGTTATAGTTTATTGCTGTTTTAATTATTGAACTTATATTATTATCATTATTATTATTATATTATTATTATTATTATTATTATTATTATTATTATTATTGTTATTATTATTGTTGTTATTATTATTATTATTATTATTATTATTATTATCATTATTATTATTATTATTATTATTATTATTATTATTATTATCATCATCATTATTATTATTATTATCTTGTTCTTGTTATGTTCATTCTTGTTACTGTTAATGTGTTTGTTATTTTCCTTTGGTTTTCTTTTGTTGGTTTTGAATTGTGATCGTCATGTATTTGTGTAAAAGTTTGTTTTGTTTCGTCCTTTAATTTTTTGTTTTAATCTTGTTTACATCACAGCAATTTCCACTAAAGTTTATTCGTTTGGCTCCGAATGTCTGTTTTAACATAAATTAAATATCAAAAGCAAGAAGACACAGCACATTCTATTGATTTGTCGTATTTTGAATTTAGCTTCATTTAACACTATAAATGATGGTTATTTTTTTTTTATCTCTTTGGTTTCTTTGTTGATTGTGTATTGGTTAGTGAGATGCTAGTTTTTATTTATTTGTTTGTTTTGTTGTGTTTTTATCTTTTCGTTTTGTTTTTCTTGTTTTGCTTTTCATTCTTCGAAGAAAAGGCCATTACTTTCTAACGGAGCCTACCTGCTTGGATTAGAAATTACATGATTAGAAAGAATAACTCACTTCGCGATACAATTTATTAAGAGCTATTTATTTTCATGTTTCATTTCCTTGACGTACACAACTTTTATTTATGTATGCATTTATTTATTTATTTATTTGGTGTAGAAAGTTTGTTTTAGTTCTTGTTTTTTTTATGTTATTTTAATGAATTAAGAAATAGAATCGAAAATAAAACGGCTTTGTTTATTCATATTTTTTCTTCTAATGTTCTTCTAATGTTGTTAGATTTTGTCGTCGTGCTTTCCTTTTTTTCTTTCTTTCTTTATTATCTCATTGATATTGAGTGGCGAAGAAATATTACATTTTAATTTGCTTAACAATAATTTATACAACTGTCATAAAACAAATTAATAATCTTGGTGTGAAAATTATTCCTCGAATAGACTGATGTCTTTATGTGTCTTTTATGCATACACAAATTAGACAACGACCTAAATAAGATATAGATAACGAAAGAGATAAATACCAATTCTTTAGATATACAATATATATACATTGAATTTATAGAAACTCACCAAACACAAGCGATTTCTACATGTCAGCGTTACAGCCTAATAGAAAATTTATCGAATAGATAGTCACTCTTTATATAATTTCACTTCGTAGACGTAGTTGTTGATATTTTCATTTGCTAGACATTAACGAAGACCAGACAGGTATATTCTATAGATATCATCTCTATGCTAGAAACTTTACATGTTCGAAGTATTTAATTGTAACATACAAATCTGTGTGCGTGTGTGCGTCTGTTCGTTTGTGTGTGCGTGTGTGTGTGTGTGTGTGTGTGTGTGTGTGTGTGTGTGTGTGCTTGCGTGCGTGTGTGTTAGTTGGGTCTAGATTAAATAGTCTTGCCCTGCCATCTTCAAGCTTTCTAAAACCGACACAATTGATGGCGTTTAATATATACGTGTATGGGAACCCGAGTGTACGTACTTGTTTGCATATATGTGCATGCACCCGTGTACGTATTTGTGTACTTTATTGCACTGATTGCGCTTATGGTGACAGCATGTTGTACCATTTGTCTTTTTACTCTCATGAAACTCGTCCTATAATTCAGTTTTAAATTACAGAGCTGAAAATCTCCTGATATACAATTTCAAAGTAAATGACCACGTTTTAGAGAACATAGTGTAACACCTAACCTGGAATGCGAACATCTGAGCAGGGAATTCATCGTTCTGTATGGCTGTTGTGTTTTTTCTCCTTGTCAAAAAGGATCATATTACAACAGTAGGTTATGGGAAGAGTAACAAAAATAATATAAATAAATATTTTCGGTAAAGATTTTTCACGTTTGCAATTCGTTAATCAAGAAGCAATCTTTATAGTTATACTTTTAAATAATCACCTTACTCCACATCATCAAAGATAATTCATGTTCTTCAGAGAAACCCATTGAGAAAAAGAGGGAACGTGCTTTGCAAACAGAACACAAAAATCTTTCGATAAATTCTCAAGTAGCTCAATAAATTATAACCCGCCTTTATTACAGAAAAACCTTATTTTCTGATTATCTTCGACTTAATTTACTGTCATTCGAGGAAATTCTCATTAACAGAAATCTCTTTCCAAATTTTCTAACCGTTCTAAATAAGATCAAATGATCGAGTGACCTTGCTTCGTTCTTCAGTTTTCGCAATTCTTCTCCTGTGATTGTAATTACATTTTAATTAGTTTCTAGAAAACATTAAGCGATATATTATTTCTACAATTGAGAGATCTCTGTTTAGAAATCTACAATACAGGATGAATTATATTGCACATCTTTAATTAAGAATTAATATTCGGAAACCATAAGGTGGCGAGATGGCAGAATCGTTAGTACGCCGGACGAAATGCTACTAAGCATTTCGCCCGTCTTCATGTTCTTCATTCAATTTCTCCGAAGTCGAATTTGCCTTTCATCCTTTCAGCGTCGATAAAATCAGTATCAGTCGAGCACTGGGGTCGATTACATCGACTTGCCTCCTACCCCAAAATGGCTAGACTTGTGCCAAAATTTTAAATCAATATTCGAAAACCATTTTAGTCTTAGACTAAAAACTGAACTACGACGAAGATGGTTTGGACAGGTAACACTTTTTTCTTTTAGTTTTGAAATATATACGGTGAGCATTATACAGAAGTGATACGTTATTTCGATTCTATTTCTTAATAGGCCACCAGCTTCTCCCACTGACGGTAACGATACACTTAAGAAAAATGTAAACAGCAAAGATCTTATGAAATGATTTTTACAAATTCCCTGACAGGCAATCTTAGAAACAATAACAAAGAGATTGGTTGTTGTTGTATAAGAGGTGTATGAGAAACAATGCCGAGTCTTAAATGTGTACCAGAGTTGATAGAGCGTCTGTATGATAGAGTTTGATCAGCAGACACTGTGATAAGGGGATCTGTTTCGGTGTAATTTCTCCAGATGTGATCCTAAAGAGAAGCGTATAGCCCTAATTTGGGGGTAGTTAACCAGAAATTTCGTATGCCGAACACGGTGAAGAGGGACGAGATATTCTTAGCAACACGCAACTGCATCTTACCGTAATGTTGTGACTTATTGAACATTTTTCGACTTTTAATATCATATTTCATTTTAATTATTGCCAACTTTTTAAGCCCTGGCAGCCTGAAAGCGGCAAAAAATTTTTTCTGCTCTACGTTATCATTTGTTTATGCGCATGTGCAAACATAACACCTTC
Organism: Octopus sinensis; assembly: GCF_006345805.1. Lineage (NCBI taxonomy): Eukaryota > Metazoa > Mollusca > Cephalopoda > Octopoda > Octopodidae > Octopus > Octopus sinensis. The sequence continues at coordinate 173,890,561 of NC_042999.1, forward strand.
CACCTTACACACACTATCCTATAGGGCAATTTCGGCACCCTAATTCACACACACACATACAGTCATGCTCACACAGCCACATGCACTCTTTCACACTATCCACCTAACATCTTCATACACACCGAATCTCCAAACCTCACTTACCAACGCCAAAATGCTTCTACACACACTTTTATACACATACATACATCACACTAATGTAGACACATACACTATTCACTCTTCACCCCACTTCCATATCCTATTTTGGGACACAGAAATATCCTGACAAATGCATCTGCACACCAAGACATTTCTGCATACAAGACTATCCTTGAGCACTGACTTAAAGAATTTTTAGTTAAATAAATCGAGCCCAGTACTTATTTTTTTAAGCCTGATACTTATTCCATCATACTCTTTTGCCGAACCGCTAATTACGGGGTGCAAATACACCAACAGCGGTTTTCAAGCGGTGGTGAGGGTAAACACACACACACACACATGTATATATATATATATATATATATATATATATATATATATAATATATATATATATATATATATATATATATATATGAATATACACGTCAGGCTTCTTTCAATTTCCGTCTACAAAATCCTCTAACAAGGCTTTTGTCGACCTCAGGCTATAGTAGAATACACTTGCTCAAGGTATTACGCAGTGGGACTGAACCAGGGACCATGTACTTGGGAAGAACACTTGCTACTACACAGCTACGACTGCACCTATTGTGTGTGTATGTATATATATATATATAGAGAGAGAGAGAGAGAGAGACAGAGGGAGAGAGAGAGAGAGCTAGATAGATAGATAGATAGATAGATAGATAGATAGATAGATAGATAGATAGATAGATAGATAGATAGATAATATACTCATACATACACATTATATATATATACATACATATACATACATAAATAGAGCGTAGGCTCGAAGCGTAAAATACTTTTTCTATTCCTGAGCGTTATACTAATACATCTGTTTCTTTTGTACACCACCTATCTTCGTCTTTTGTTTTTTTCGTAAACTCTCCTTATATATATATAACCCCTGCCCAGTTAGTCTGACTTCATCCTATTTTGGTGATTACACTGTTTTCCTTTCTATGATGTTCTACGCTACTGATCATATTATGTACGCTTGTAGTGACTTTATGAAATTAAATCTCTTTTCGACTAAATTATATACCCACTAAAAACTATACTTAAAAACTAAAATCATACATACAATAGCACCTGTAAGATTACAACTTATAAAATCTCTTCGGTCTGAATACTTTTGACTGCCCTCACTATGCCCATATCTATTGCCCTCTCTTTTCCCTCTATTGCATGCATATATATATATATATATATATATATAGTTATTTCATTTGGTTGCTTTGGTGTTTATATATATATATATATATATATATATATAATATGTATGTGTTTGGGTGTGTATTCATCCGCCATTCGAACAATATGGCTAGACCATCTCATTTGGTTTTTCAGAATCATTGATTTCATTGATGTGATGCCTGCAGACGCAAAGACATCTGTGCCTCTATTAAAAACGTTCTATTTAATGTTGAAAATGCGTCATTAATCGTTCTAACAATATGAAACGTCTTTCATAACACGCCTATGTTCCAGAATACAGCAGAAATGGTAAAACAAATGATTTGTTAAGAGCCAATTTTGTGTTGTTATTTATATGTCATTGGCACCAACTGCGTGACTCCAAACCGCCAAATGCTTGTGTTGCCCTTTGAATTCGCAGATGTATTTCTGTGTCCAGATTTCCATCATTATGTACAGAGCTTCCGAAGTAAATGACTGAGTCAACAACCTCAAGTATTTGGTCATCCCATAACTAATACGGTGTTTTATTCTTTTATTTTTCAAAATCAATACAAACAAAGTTGTTGGGTTTTTTTCTTAATCTAAAATATGCTTTCCTTCATTTTCTACAATGCTCTTCCGTCTACCTGGTAGACTTGCAATGCCCCTTTTCCAAGATCCGCTTGTCCGTGACGAAAAATACTCCTCCACTACTGTTCTGACCTTGTCTACAGAATTCATATTTTTTCAGTCCAAATAATTTTGAAGACTGCGAAATAAACGATAATCAGATGAGGCAATATCCGGCAAATATGATGAGTGGAGCATCCTTTCCCATTGAAACTGGTCCAGCATTTGGAATGTCATCTTCGCTGTACATGGCCGAGCACTATCCTCATGGAAGAACATCCTTCGTTTCTCTTCTGGTGCTGACTTCAGCCGCTCAAGCTGCTCGCAGTAGATCTCCTTTGTTATCGTTTGCTTTGGGTTTAAAGTTCAAAGTGGACTAAACCTTTCACGTCGTCCCAAACAGATAATAGCACCTTACGGAGGTAGGACCTTCTTTAGCTTAAGATGCCGGTGTTTCCTCTCATGCCAGGGCAACTGAGACCAGGACCACTCATTTCCGGACAACTCATATCAGACAACTCATACCTGGACAATTGATATCAAGGACAACGGATAAATAAGACAACGCATACCGGGTAAAGAGTGACAAAGATTTAATTTTGAAAGAAACACGAAGAATAAATTAACCGCGCACACCACACACACGCAAAACAACACATACACACACCACACATACACACTCACACAAATATACACTACATACACCACTGACTAGACCGCAACCGTCAGCGTATAGCAGTTCCTTAATGAGTTCCTTAATGTTTTGAATTTCAGTCTGGTCAGATTAAAAACATTCCCTGTTGTCCGGTACTTTATGTAAATACCTTCCTCGGAGTTTTGAAAAGGGTGTGACAGCACAACAGCAAAGTATATTGCAAAAAGGATGGGTGCATCAAAGTCTCCTTGCTTTACTCCATTTTCCACGGCAAAAGATTCAGAAAGCCAACCACCAAAATTAATTCTAGCCTTCATATCTTGATGCATAGATCTGTTCATATTTATACATTTTTCTGGACAGAATTAGCTACAGAGATTTTTCTGGATAGGATTAGCCAGAGAGATTTCGATTAACAGTATTGAATACCTTGCTTAAACCAACACAGCAATGGTACAGGGCAACTTTCTATTCAATGCATTTTTCCTGAAATTGTCTGATACTAAAGATACAATCAATTGTGCCCCTGTATAAGCGAAAACCACATTGAGGCTCAGATACTGTGTTTGGAACTATGAAGATAGTTAAACGTTCTAACAGAATGCGAGCAAGTACCTTTCTAACTGCAGACAAAAGCGAAATCCCACAAAAAGTACTACACAGATCCTTTGGCCCCGATTTATACAAGGAGACTAAAATGGCATCGATCCAGTCTTGAGGCAGTTCCTCAGTTCTCGAACAGTGATAAATTAATTTATTTAAGAGTTCAAACATTTTGTCACCCTTATATTTCAAAACCTCTGCAAATATTCCATCAGACTCTGGTTATTTATTGTTATTCAACTTATTCACACCTAAATAAATGTCATTTAGAGTTGGTTCAAATGCCATTTCCTCTATAAAAGGAAGGTTTTCGATTTTTTTCTATCATCCTCATGTCAATGGATGATGGTCTATTCAAAAGTGAAGAAAAATGTTCTTCCCAGCGTTTATAAATAGAATGAATAGAAGCGGCGTCAGTCAAAAGCAAATGTCCATTGTTTTGTTCTCACTGGAGCTATTGAAGAAGATTTTGGGCCATATACTTCCTTAACATAAGAGTACAAATCTATGGCATCATTTCTGTCAGCTGCTTCATGCACCTCTTTTGCTCTGTCATTCCACCATTCCTATTTAATTTTCCTTAAAACAGTCTGCACTTTCCCTCACAGCTTTCTGTAAGCTTCGTTTGAGTTGGGGTTCAAGAACTGAGAAAGAAGTGTATTGCCTAAGTTTTGTTTTTCAAAAAGTAGATCATGAATTTCTGGTGATTTGTCTGAAAACCAGTCACCGGACTTACGCGATTTAAGTCCCACTGAATTTGCAGCCTGAAATACTTTGGTTTTAAAGAAATCTTCCCATAGATTGTTTGGATTAAGATTGATACTTTCTATACCATCGTGGAATCTTTGCAAGTTGCTTGGCAATTTGAAGTTAGCAACATTTAACTATTTTGGTACTTTAGGACCAGGCTATCAACTTTTAGGCATTATCGAAAAATTCATTTTTCCACGCATTAGACGATGGTGAGTTCTGCTATAGATAGACAGACAGACAGACAGACGGACGGACAGATAGATAGATAGATAGATAGATAGATAGATAGATAGATAGATAGATAGATAGATAGATAGATAGATAGATAGATAGATAGATAGATAGATAGATAGATGGATCGATAGATAGATAGATAGATAGATAGATAGATAGATAGATAGATAGATAGATAGATAGATAGATAGATAGATAGATAGATAGATAGATAGAGGGTGTATATATGTATGTCATTTATATGTTGTGTCATGCAGTGTCTGATGTGTAACTTTTGTCTGCAATCGCTATTTTTTGGATACATAAAGTAGTTAATGAAAATGATTCATAAAATAAATAATGTGGAGAGATAAACCAAAAATTATACACGGCTTCATAACATCGTTTCACGCCCCTCCCAATTAATATCTTATATTAGTTGAACATTCTCTCTCTCTCTCTCTCTCTCTCTCTCTCTCTCTCTTTCTTCCTCCCTTTCTCTCTCACGACAGAGTCGCATGTGCTCTTGTATATGACTAACACTCGTATACATACTTATTGATCATAACCTCGTACAGCGAATAAACATACGTATTTCTTCTGTGCTCCATAAATAGGCATATGCGAACATAGTTTTTCTTACTTCGTGACTTCAACAGCCTGGTCAAGTTTCCATGCATGTGCTAGAGAAAGAACCTTGCTTGCATTTTTCATCCTGCATTAAGAGTGCCAAGATGTCGATTGTATTGCATACCATCACCGACACGGTAAAATAAATAAAATTAATAGGAAGAAAACCAAATCAAAACGAATAAATCAAAAGTAATAAGGAAAAAGAAAAGGGAATCAGACACTGAAATGTGGAGAAGCACACATTCTCGGCAAAATATTGCTATCTCCGGAATATAATTCTACGCCAAGCAATTTATAGAGAAAACCTAGAGCATACTAACAGTAATGGAGCGAAAGGCGATCTTTTTTTTCTTTCCTGTTTTTATTGTTTTTTTTTTCTGTAACGTTAGATCCAGCAGGCTCACAGATAAGAAATTTGTTTTAAAGCTAAACAGAAATCTCTTTTACGTTAAAGACATGGAAAGATTTAGATTATAAGATGTGATTAGTCTGATAATAATGCCACGTTTAACAACCAAGCTTATAGATTTCATATTACATTAAAACAATATCTACAACCGCATCAAAGTTTCAGCACCGTATTTGTGAGAGCTGATAAAATCAAATATTGT
>NC_042999.1:173900989-173933489 GCF_006345805.1 Octopus sinensis
ATTATTATTATTCAGTAGTTTTATTTTTATTTTTATAGCGTGCTTTCACTTCACTACCGAGCGCAGCTCTGTGTGCCTTGGGTATGTGCTGTGATTTGTTGTGATGCTCTGATGGTTATTGTATGGAAAGTGTTCTGCGTAGGATGTGTGCAGTGCCTAGTAGTGCAATTTTCTGTATGTTATATGTGTTTGTAAGTCCTGGTGTTTTTGTTATGTATTGTCTGAATATTTTTTTATCATGCCTAATGCACCTACTATGATAGGAATTGTTTCTGTTTTCAGATTCCACATTCTAGTTACCTCTATTTCCAGGTCTTGTATTTTGAGAGTTCCTCCATTTCTTTTAGAGACACGTTGTCATCTGCCGGTATTGATACATCAATTAGAAAGCATTTTTTTTCTTCATGATCTCTGACAACTATATCTGGTCTGTTGACCTTAATCTCTATCTGTATGTATCGGCATATCCCAGAGTATGGTTGCTTTCTCGTTTTCTGTGACCTTTTCTGGTGTGTGCCTATACCATCTTTTTCTGTTGTTATTCCATAATGTTGGCATAGCTTCCAATGTATGTATGTTCCAAATCTGTCATGTCTGTGAATATATTCCTTCTTAGCCAGGACTGGGCAGCTAGAGATATATGATTTATTGTTTCTTGTCCATCTCCACATACTCTGCAGTTACTTGTAATATTTCTTTTCATTACATGTTTTTGGTAATTTCTGGTGGGGAGGCTTTGGTCTTGTGCTGCAATTAAAAATCCCTCTGTTTCTGCTTTGAGTCCTGAGCTTCTCAACCATTGCTGGGATTTTTCTTTGTCTATTTCTTTTGCGTTTAGTTTAGTCCAGTATTTACCATGAAGGGGCTTTTCTTGCCATCGTTTATCATGGTTCGTTGCTGTTCTATTTTTAGTTTGGATTTCATTTGTTTTATAGCTTTTGTTGTTTCTTCCTTCATCTTCTCTTCTTCTTCTTCGCGTTTATTAGGTGGTATGATTTCTTGTTTGTATTTGTCAGCTTCCTTAAATACTGAGAACAGTTTTTTGTTTTGCTCGTGTTTTTGCTGCTATCTGGATCAGTTTTCCTTCCTTCTGAAGTAGGTATTTTTGCAGTCCTATGGTGGTTTTTTTATAGTAGTTTTCCAGCTGTATAAGGCCTCTACCACCTTCTATACGTTGTATATATAGTCTTTCTATATCAGATTTTGGGTGATGCATCCTAGATCCTGTCAGTATTTTTCTTGTTTTCCTATCTATTTTGGACAGTCCATTTCGTGTCCAGTTAAGGATATTGTAGCTGTAACTTATAACTGGGACAGCTAAGTGTTGATACCTATTATCTTGTTTTTAGCATTGAGCTCTGTTTTTAGTATTGATCTAACTCGTCTATAATATTCTTTTTTTATTTTCTTCTTCATTTGTGTGTTGTGTCTTATCTAGTTCATGGATTCCTAAGTATTTGTAAGTTTGGCTTTGGTCTAATTCTTTTATTTCATTGGTTTTATCTAGTGTGATGTTGTTACTCTTAACTAGTTTTCCTCTTTTCATGGTTACTTTAGCGCATTTTTCTAATCCAAATTTCATATCTATTTCTTTGGTAAATCCATGAACTGTCTTTAATAGTGTTTCCAGCTGTTTGTCATTTGCAGCGTATAGTTTTAGGTCATCCATATATAAAAGGTGGCTGATCGTTTTGCCGTAACATTTATATCCGCATCCAGTTCTATTTAGCATATCAGATAGAGGTGACAGTGCCAAGCAGAAAAGGAGTGGAGAGAGCGTGACTCCCTGGAATATTCCTCTTCTAATGGGGATGTCTTTGGTTTTCATGAGTCCCTCTTTTGTTTGGAGGTGTAGGACTGTTTGCCATTTATTCATAGAGTGCTCTATGAATTCTATGATTGTTGGTGCTACTTTGTTAGTGGCTAGTGTTTCGAGGATCCATGTGTGGGGGATGCTATCAAACGCCTTTTTGTAGTCAATCCAGGCCATACTGAGGCCTTTCTTCTTTCTGTGGCTGTCTTCAGTTACGGCTTTATTAATCATTAGTTGATCTTTACAGCCATATGAGCCTTTGCGGCATCCTTTCTGCTCTTCTGGGAACAGTTTGTTTTCGTCCAGGTGCTTGTTCAGTCTTTGCGATATCACTGAAGTAAATGCCTTGAACATAGTAGGGAGGCAGGTTATTGGTCTGTAGTTTTCTGGTTTTGCTGTTTCATTTGATTTGGGAATTAAGATGGTTTTCCCCTTCGTGAGCCATTCAGGCAATGTCTCTGGCTCTGCTAGTATGCTGTTAAAGTTTTCAGCCAGCTTTTTGTGCATTCCTGTTAGATATTTCAACCAGAAGTTGGGGATCTTGTCATGCCCAGGTGCCTTCCAGTTGCTTAGTTTTTGCAGTGCCTGGGTGACCTCTTCAGTTGTTATGGGGGTCCATAGTTGTTCAGATGCCGAGTTTGTTATTTTGATACTCCTTTTTTTTGGCTGTTCGTTCGCCGACCATATTTCTCTCTTATTATTATTATTATTACTATTATTATTGTTATTATTATTATTATGTTTTTTCCTTCTTTCTTCAAATTTTCTTCCGTTTCTCGCCGAGTGTTTTCCATAGACCTAGGGCAGAGGAGGACATTGTATGTATTCCTAGATTACACGCGCAAATTCACAGATAAAATATGTATTTAAAAATTAATAAATAAATAAATTCATGGATGGATGTTATTTTCACAGTGATAGTGCTCTTCTCAGTACATGAGCCGTTCCAGTTAATACGATTTTTTGCACTTCCTGTAGGAATGGTAAGCCTGGAATCATTTTCAAATAGGTTTCAGTACCTTTTTTTATCATTCCTAGAGATCCTACAATCACTGGTACTGTAGTCGCCTTGAGATGCCACCTTTTTCAATTTCCATTAGCAGGTCGTTATATTTACTAATCTTGTCAAATTCTTTCGCCGCTATATTGTGAGCACAGAGAATACTCATGTCAATTAATAAACACATCCTTTTTATCTGATCTTTTATAATGATATCCGGTTTATTGGCTTTTATAGTCCTGTCGGTCTGCACGGGGAAGTCCCATAGAATCGACACATTTTCTCCCTCAGTCACAGCTTCAGGATGATGTTTATACCATTTGTCAGTGGTTTTGATTTTATAATGCCGACATATTGTCCAGTGTAAATACTGGCCGAGTCTGTCATGTCTTGCTTTATATTCTGCAGGTGCTAAGACTCTACACCCTGAGATTAGGTGGTCTATTGTTTCAATCTCATAGTTACAGAATCGGCATTTTGGGTCAGCTCCATTTTTCATCACATTGGCTTGGTAGTTCCGGGTAAATAAGCTTTGGTCTTGAGCAGCTAATATGAAACCTTCACTCTCTGCTTTTAGCCCTGAACTTCGTAACCATTGGTGCGTGTGTTTCTGGTCGACATCAGCTTGTTTGCTACGGGCCACATACTTGCCATGGAGAGGTTTGTGTTCCCATCTGCTAGCTAAATTTTCACGTGCTTTTGTCTTTGCAATTAATTTTATTTTCTTTGCAGCAGCAGTTGGCGCATTTCCTTCAGCCTGCTCAATCTGGTGGGTATCTAAGAGATCAGCAGCGAATTTTTTGCTCTCTTTGAGATTAGTGAAGTTTTTTTGGTCTTTCATGTTTTTCAACAAGTTTTAGCATCCAATCGTTATTATTATTATATTATTATTATTATTATATTATTATTATTATATTATTATTATTATTGTTGTTGTTGTTGCTGTTGTTGTTGTTGTTGTTATTTTTGTTGTTGTTGTTGTTGTTATCATTATAACCTACGCTTTAGCGAAGGCAGAGGTATTTTCTTTCAGTCGTGTTTGTTTGTTAGTTCGTGGACAAGATATCTCAAGAACAGCTGGATGGATTCAGATGAAACTTTCGGGGATGATTGCCTTGTGACTGGCACGAACTGAATAGATTTTGAGATCGATCCGGTACCGGACAAGGATTCTGGATTATTTTTCCTGCGTTTTTACTTAATTTTTTAGTGTGGTCGGGTTTATCTTTAGTATTCTCGTTTGTGAGAGCAGTCGAGTTTATTTCAGATATTCTCCTTTCAAAAAAATCATCTCTGGCTAATCGTTGAGAAGGAGTTGGTGTTGCTATGGCGAAGGGTCTCTCTCTCTCTCTCTCTCTCTCTCTCTCTCTCTCTCTCTCTCTCTCTCTCTCTCTCTTCTCTCTCTCACTCTGTGTGCTCTTGTTATTATTATTACCATAGCTGGAGGTCTGTTTTTGGAACGCTTTAAGTTTATAACTAATTCACTTGTTTAAAAGGCTCTATACTGTATTTTGTTGTTTAAATCGTTTTACAAGCCAGCTGCCCTTCTGGGGTGGGGTGGAGCTGACGTTTGTTAACCAAAGCCCATTTTGGGGATGATACAAACCTTTTTATTTCAAATTTCTTAGAAAATTCGTTTCAAAGAAAGTAAGCATTGAAGATGGCGACGAATGAAATGCGAGAGTGAGGAAGGAAGGGGGCACGGCAATTTGCATGAGAACTTTCCCGTCCTCCCCACCATGGTTGGCAGTAGACAGCAGGAAGAAGAAGAAGAAGAAGAGGAAGAAAAAGAAGAAGAAGAAGAAGAAGAAGAAGAAGAAGAAGAAGAAGAAGAAGAAGAAGAAGAAGAAGAAGAAGAAGAAGAAGAAGACACAAGATGAAATGTTGTAAGAAAGCTAGAGAAAGGAAAAAGTAAAGTCTTCCTCACTACATGGAAATTGTAGTAGCAGGAAGAACAGCATTGACAAGAACTACGAAGAGTCTCACAAAAATGGAATAAGCGGCAGGAAAGAGACTTTTGCAAATGTCGCGGCAGCGAAGGAATTGGTTAACATCTCATTGGAGAACAAAATAGAAAAACTAAACTAAATGAATGGAAGTAGGGCACAATTGACACCTCCAAGCGACGTGCTTGATGCAACAGTCAAACGGACAGTTGTCTACAGGTGCATGAACACAACGACAAGAAAACTTGAAAACGCTAAACGTGACCAGGCGGAAAAAGCCTTGAAAGACATATGACAGAATATCCACCACATTGCGAGAGCGAGGCACTACGGCAGAGTAGTGGTCCTTTTTAAGGCTGAGGGGCAGGAGATACACAGCACGGTAGCCATGTGTCGCACCGAGGAAATTGCCCTCTTCCCTATGTACATGGAAAAAGGGCGGTACGAATTACGGTGCCAGGCGTCCCACCAGCCTTGGATTTATGGTGGTTTCTCGGCTGTATTTGTATGGACGGGGGAGAGAATCTCCTGAATGTTAAAATATCGAGGAGGGAGAATTGGATTGGAGCTACCTTGGAGGTTCTTCTCCACGTGAAGCTACAGCGGTTAGAGAAAATCCCAGCTCGAATAGAGTGGAACTGAGGGTAGACGAGGAGGGCAGAAGGCCGAGGTGGTACGAGTGTGGTTCAACGGGTCACTTACAGTTTTTCTGCCCACAAAACCAGAACAGAAATGCAGAAAGAAATCTCCAAACGAAAGCAACACAACCCATGAGTCAACAAAAACAACAAGCAGAACAACAACAGAAAAGCAGGAGAATAGAAACAGAAATTGAACCGAAGGAGATAAAACAGGTAGATGTTACAGTAAAGGTGAGAATGGGAGTAGCACCAGCAACAGTGGTGGAAGCTACAGTAGCAGGAGCATCAACAACTACTACAAGAGAACCAGAACGAACAACACTAGAAGAAAACGTACAAGACACGGACTCCTCCACGCATCCAAGGAATGATGAGGGAGAATTGGATAGTTTGCCTACAATTTGAATTTTTCCTGAGGACCCGTTGCTTATGAGGGGTCCAAAGTGCGTGAGGTCTCTCTGGCAAAGCATACTGTTGATTTAATCTCTTTGTTAATCGTTGTATTTATTGGCTGTTTACACATTTAGCATCACTGTCTCTCGTCTGTGTATTATCCTATATGTTCTGTGCTCGGGTCTGGTGGTCAATAAAGAAAGAATTATTATTATTATTATTATTACTATTTTTTTTTCTTCTTTCAAATTTTCTTCCATTTCTTGCCGAGTGTCTTCCCGACTCCTAGGGCAAAGAAACTCATAGTGTATATTGGTAGGCCATTAAACCAAACTCAGTAGTTCGTTCATATTTTTTTTTTTTTTTTTTTTTTAAAGTTAAATTAAAATACATGAGCAGCAACAGTTCTCACATCGACAATGCTCTTCTCAATAGGTGTGATGTACCAGTTAAGACAATCTTTTGCACTTCTTGCAGAGATGGTAAGCCAGGGATCATTCTCATATAATTTTCGGTTCCCTTCTTGATCATTCCTAGTGCTCCTACGATCACTGGTATTGTAACCGCCTTGAGATGCCACATTTTCTCAATTTCAATGAGTAGGTCTTTATATTTTCTGAGCTTGTCAAACTCTTTCGCTGAGATATTATGATCACAGGGGATGCTCATGTCGATCAATAAGCAAACTTTATTGTTTTGGTCTTTCACAACAATATCTGGTTTATTGGCCTTGATGGTTCGGTCTGTATGTACTGGAAAGTCCCACAGAATGGTTACATTTTCTCCTTCAGTTACAGCCTCAGGGTGGTGATTATACCACTTGTCGGCAGTTTTGATATTGTAATACCGACTTATTAGCCAGTGGAGATATTGGCCAACTCTGTCATGTCTTAATTTATACTCCACTGGTGCTAAGACTTTACATCCAGAGATTAGGTGGTCCACTGTTTCAATCATGTCGTTGCAGAATCGGCATTTTGGGTCTGCTCCATTTTTCATCACATTGGCCTGGTAGTTCCGGGTTAATAGGCTTTGGTATTGAGCAGCCAGGATGAAACCTTCGCTCTCTGCTTTTAGCCCTGAGCTCCGCAGCCACTGATGGGTTTGCTTCTGGTCAACATCAGCTTGTTTGCTGCGGGTCACATATTTGCCGTGCAGAGGTTTCTCCTCCCACCTATCAGCCAATTGCTCGTGCGCTTTTTTCATTGCCATCATTTTCACCTTCTTTGCAACAATAGTTGCCGTACTTCCCTCGGGTTGTTCAGTTTGGGTATCCTGCACGAGATCAATAGCAAATTTTTTGCTTTCCTTGATGATAGAATGAAGCTTCTTTCGTCTCTCGTGATTTTCCACGAGCTTTAGCATCCAGTCATTCGATATTTCGAGATATTTGGCCAGTCCAATTGTGGTTGTTTTGTAAGCTAGTTCAAATTGGATCAGGCCTCGACCTCCTTGGGCTCTGGGAAGGTAAAGGCGATCTACGTCTGCCTTTGCGTGGTGCATCCTATTACAACTCAGCAGCTTGCGTATTTTTCTATCTATATTCTTTACTTCACTCATATTCCAGTTCAACACATTGTAGCTATAAGTAACAACTGGAACTGCTAAGGAATTTATAGCTAACACCTTGTTACATGCATTTAGTTCAGATTTCAGGACTGCACGAACTCTCCTATAACATTCCTTCCTGATTTTCTCTTTCATGCTTGCATGCTGAATACCAGAGCCTTCATTTATCCCTAAATATTTGTATGTTTGTTCTTGCTCAAGCTCTCTTATGACTGTGTCAACATTTAACACGACTGAATTTGTGGTCTTCACTTTCCCTTTCTGGAAAGTGGCCTTGGCACACTTCTCAAGTCCAAACTCCATGCCGATGTCATCGCTGAATGCTTTCACGGTGCGCAATAGGCCTTCAAGTTCATTATTGTCTTTACCATAAAGTTTTAAGTCATCCATATAAAATAGATGGCTTATTTTTTTATTGGCAATTTTATACCCATACCCTGTTCTGTTTAATTCACTTGTAAGGGGTATTAGGGCTATGCAGAATATTAAAGGTGAAAGTGAGTCACCTTGAAAAATTCCACAGTTGATGTTTATAATTTCTGAGGCAAGTACTCCATTAGAGTGGTATAATTGGAGATTCGTATTCCACAACGACATATTGTGCTTCGGGAAGTTTGAAATCACAGGGGAAATTTTGAAGATGTCCAGCGATCTCAAGATCCATGGATGCGGTATACTGTCGAAGGCCTTTTTATAGTCAATCCATGCGGTGCTGAGATTTCTGCGCTTGTTGTGACAATTCTCAAGGATCATACGATTGATTAGCAGTTGATCTTTGCATCCGTAAGAGCCTCGGCGGCACCCTTTTTGTTCAATGGGGAAAATATCGTTCTTCTCCGTGAATGCATATGTTTTCTCCGCCAGGATAGATGTTAGGATTTTATACGTGGTGGATAGACAGGTTATAGGCCGATAGTTTTTTGGAAGGTTGGTTTCGTTATTCTTTGGGAGTAGGTAAGTAATGCCACTTGCTAACCATTCAGGTGTTTTCTTTGGGTCTCTCAAAATTCCATTGAGCAGCTGAACTAGCTTACCGTGTGCGCACGGGAGCGATGCGAGCCAGAAATTCGGCACCCTATCTTTACCGGGGGATTTCCAATTATGGGCCTTCGTGAGTGCCTTTCTTAGGTCTGCTATTGTGATGTCTTCCCATACTTGTTGTTGTAAATTTTGGTAGGATCCTTCTGTTTGTATAATCCAGTCTGCATTTATGTCGTACGTCTTCTTGTCACTCCAAATCCTTTTCCAAAAGTTTTGAACTTCTTCCATGGGAGGGGGATCTTAACGGTTACTTTCTCCTTCCCTATTTCTCTGTAGAATTTTTTGGCATTGGATGTGAACAGCTTATTTTGCTTGTAAAACTTGTTTCTCTTCTCAAATCTTCGTATTCTTTGGGCTTTTGCTTGGACTTTTTGTTTCAGCGTTTCTTTTATTGATATCAGTTCTTCTCTTGGTGAGGATCCAAATTTTCTCTTCATCTTTCTTCCTGTTCTGGATCTTACATCATTTCCACATATTAGTTCATTTAATATTGATATTTCCCCTCTCATAAATTCAATCTCTTTTTCAATTTTACTTCTCCAGGTTTGATTTCTTGCCAGGTTTTGTTTTCTTTGTTTTTTTTTCGGGGGCATACAGCTGGTTTCAATTGCCCTAGCAGAAGCGTAAATAATTTCATTTAACTCAGTAAAATCAGGTTTTAATTCTCGTATTATTTCATTTGTTACCTAGTTGCCAATTTGGATTTGTTTTTTATTTTGGTTTGTATCATTCTATCATTCATACTTGTATGTCTTACAACTTCAAGCGTATTCAGGATTTTCTGCCTCATTTCTGCCATAAACTCTCTGTGTTCTTCAGCAAATGCGAGATCTTCAGTTACTGTTGTTTTTTCGTTTTCCTGGCTATCTTTAACAGGTACAATAGAATTTCTTGTATCTTCAGGCCTTTGCGTACTTTGGTCAGATGGCAGTGTTTCAATTAAGCCTCGTGGCGGGCTATACTGTTCATCTGATTCTTCATTTCCTTTGTGTCTTATATTTATGTCATTTTCCGTTGCGTGCTTGATCGCGCTTATTTCACTGTCTGTGAGTCTGTTATTTCTAAAGATATATCCTCCTCACATTTGCTAATTTGTTCTCGTCCAAATAGGGCCTACTGTCTTGATTCCGTGTTCTCCATATACTGTAAGAGTTTGCGGTGTGTCTCTCTTGAGATGGCCTACCTAATGCATAGTAATAAGCGTATATTACTTCTTTATACTCTTCTCGGGTCCATTTGTTCCGCTTACATTTTTCTTGGAGGGCTCGAGTTGGGGGATTTCCCGTTCAAGTGACCATCCATGTCCGTATTCGGAGAAGAGTTTGTGCCAGTTGATGACTTTTCGATCCCAGGCTGGCTCTTCCCTGGGGGACGCGCTTCCAGATTAACCATAGGACAAGCGATTTGGTATACTGATTTAGTTTTCCTTTTAGTTTCCAAAAACATTTTGGTGCTACGATAATGTTATCATTTTTTTGCTTTGATTGGCTCGTGGGGAGACGGCCATCATTGCCGTTACAATTATAATCGTACCATTATAGCAGCCGTAGTCGGCTTATTATTGTTATTATCATCACCATTACCATCACTATCATCATTATCACCACCATTACCATCATCATTATCATCATCACCATCACCATCACCACCATCATCATCAATGATATTGTTTTATGTGTAGTCACAGCAGTATCTTATTATTGTTATTTTTGTTTTTTTATCATTATCACCATCACAGTAGTGTCTGCCTGACTCGTTGGCTGGCTTGGTGGTTGGCTAGCTGACTGTCTTTTTTTTTTTTTTTTTTTTTTTAGGTGCGGTCCTATCGGTCAAAAAAAGTTCAGATATTTACTACTATTAGGCTTAAGAAAAATTGAATAGAGAAGTTGTGTTCGACCAGAGAGAATCGTAGCATCAGCATTTTTTTTTTTTTTCCACGTTTCCCAAAAACATTTTGGTGCTATAAAAAGTGTTTGTATATTTCCTGTAAGATAATATTGTGGAGGTTGAAGTTGACTTTTCTAGAGATGTTTGTATGTCCAGTTAGAAGAACAGGTGTGTTTTTACAATAGAAAGTATATGTTTACATTTATATTTGAATATTCAGGGAGGAAGCAAAGAAAAGTCAGATTTTCATAGAAAGTTTTAGGGTTTTGTAAGTTTTGTAAGGAAAAAAAAAAAAAAAAAAAAAAAGGATGTTTACAGAGGCAATTGTGGGTATCAAAGTTTTTAAAGCTGGTCGAATGTATGATTGAAAACTGTAGATATGTAAATTTGTAAATTTTCTTAACTTATTTTGAAGGGCTGTTCTGTATTATTTGTGAATAGAGAAGCTGTTATTATTATTATTATTATTATTATTATTATTATTATTATTATTATTATTATTATTATTATTATTATTATTACTATTATTATTATTTTTATTATTATTATTACTATTATTATTATTATTATTATTATTATTATTATTATTATTATTATTATTATTATCATTATTATTATTATTATTATTATTATTATGAAGGCGGTGAGATGACAGAATTGTTAGTACGCTGGGTGATATGCTTAGCGGTATTTCATCCGTCTTTACGTTCTGAGTTCAAATTCCGTCGAGGTCGACTTTACCTTTCATCCTTTCGGGGGTCGATAAATTAAGTACCAGTTGAATACTGAGGTCGATGTAATCGACTATTCCCCTCCCATAAATTTCAGGCATTATGCTTAAAGTAGAAAGGATTATCATTATTATTATTTTCCTTTTTATCACAGGTTTTATTGGAACTCCTGGAGTCTTGCATGCGTAGCGGGCTTACTACCTGCAGCCTACGGTACCATGTTATCTGTTCTTGTCAGCTATCTAATACTTTCCTGATTATTCTGACCGTGCCAACGGGGTAAACATTTTGTAACAGTTCTATTGGGTACTTTATTCCAATTTCCTTTATATTCCTCTTGGTGCCTTCTGATACTGTTCCCAAGGACCCAATAATAATTGGCACTATCTTCATTTTTTACATTTTTCATATCCGGGCAATTTCGTACTTCAGAGGGTTATATTTATTTACTTTTTTGCCTTCCTTCTTGACTATTCGTGGGTCAAATGGGTATGCAACATCAACTATATAGCACATCTGGTGCATCTTGTCGACCACCAATATGTCCGGTCTGTTATGCTCTAGCACCTGATCTGTTTGGATTGAGAAATCCCAGAGGATTTTGCTAGTCTCCGACTCCGCCACTCTGTGCGGTATGTGCTCATAGTACGTCTTGCCTCTCTCTAGCCTACTTTTCGCAGTTTCCAACGTAGCACTTTCCCTATCTGATCATGTCGCCACAGCTTGCAGGGGTTTGGAGCAAGTCTAGGACATTCGTTTGTGATATGTGTAATGGTTCCATCCATTATTATTATTATTATATTATTATTATTATTATATTATTATTATATTATTATTATTATTATTATTACTATTACATTTGCTGCGGGACACATCGGACGTGCTTTCGAACTCTCCAAGTAAGTTCATTTAAAAATATTTATTTACACCAGGATTGTTGTCATTTTTCAATAATTATTTTATTCCAGGTTGTGAATAGAAACACCAGCAATCTCTTACTGGTTTTTTAAGGTTGTGTAGCCCCCAAATATGCGGTTTTTGGCGTTAAATTGAAATGAACCAAATATAACTCAACAAGATGGCAGAGCGCGTCATGAAAAAACAAAACAAACTATCCTACCAATATGGTAATGGATGAAGACTTCCCTCCCCTTCCGTCCGTTACGGGCAATACTACAGGGGAAAGGTACGGGGAGATAAAACAAGACTGTCATGATACGAAGTGTAACTAACAGTAAACACAATAGTAGAAGAAACACTAACAGCGGTAGAAATGACAACGACACAAATACCAGTTGTGAAGCAGTGGTGGGGAACAAACACAGACAGAAACGCACACACACAAACACGCACACGCACACACACACACACGACATACACGACGAGCTTCTTTCAGTTTCCGTCTACCATATCCACTCACGAGGTTTTGGTTGGATCGGGTCTATTATAGTAAACACTTGCCTGAGATGTTATGCAGCAGGACTGAACCTGCAACCTTGTGGTTGGGAAGGGAGCTTCTAATCACACAGTCATCTCTATCGATGTCACATAATATATGTGTGTCCGGAGAGAATCTCTTTAAAGAGTTAAGGTATTCAAAGTCAGGCGAAACGAATCATTCCAGACGTGAACAAGAACAAGCGATGTCGATATTTCACTGTTAATTTATCCCATCAGAGTCATACCCTCGTTTTGCTCTCGAAACGAATTCATATTGCCAACCAGAAGTAACTACAGATAGCGTAACATCTATCTTCTGATGTACAACAGTGCCGCACAAGTAGAATAAAATTTAAAGTGGTTCTGTAATATAAACATTATAGAGCTGCTTATGTTGATTCGTTAGCTACTGCACGCATTTTTTTCTCTCCTTCTTTCTGTGTATCTTTCTGTTGAAGAGCGTAGGCTCGAAACGTTAAAGACTTGTTTTATTTATATTTCCTGAGCGCCATACTAATACAATTGTTCGTTTGTTTTCCACCTGCCTTCGTCTTTTGTTTATTTTCATAAAGCTTCCCGTTATATATTATATATATATATATAATATATATATATATATATATATATAATATATATATATATATAATATATATATATATTATATATATATATAAAGAGAGAGAGAGAGAGAAAAAGAGACAGACAC
This sequence comes from Octopus sinensis, assembly GCF_006345805.1. Taxonomy (NCBI): domain Eukaryota; kingdom Metazoa; phylum Mollusca; class Cephalopoda; order Octopoda; family Octopodidae; genus Octopus; species Octopus sinensis. Next base: position 173,914,157 of record NC_042999.1, read on the forward strand.
AGACACATAGACAGACACAGAGACAGAGACAGAAAGGGAGAAGGAGAGAGAGAGAATGGTAGATAGTTAGATAGATAGATAGATAGATAGATAGATAGATAGATAGATAGATAGATAGATAGATAGATAGATAGATAGATAGATAGATAGATAGATAGATAGATAGATAGATAGATAGATTCTTTTAGTCCTTTACTTCTTTCAGTCATTTGACTGCGGCTACGCTGCTGCACCTCCTTGAAGGGGCTTAGTCGAACAAATCGACCCCAGGATTTATTTTTTAAGCCTAACACTTATCCTACTAGTCTCCTTTGCTGAATCGCTAAGTTACAGATTGTCAAGCGGTAAAAGGGGGAGTAACACAAACAAAAAGATATACACGCAAACACACACACACACACACACACACACACACCACACACACACACACATATATATATTGATAATAATATGTATTATGTATGTATAAAAGTATATTTGTAATTAACTATTCTTATAAAGCTTTTCTACGATTAAAGCTAAATTAAAACTGTTTAAAAGATAATATAACTACAAGGTATTAAGACATACATATTATTTCAAACCATATGGTCCCATCACTTCTAGAACTTAAAAGATTATCTTAACTATAGATGACCTAGTACGTAATTACTACACCCTTAGTTGTCTCAATCAATATTGGTGACGTTGTAAGCAAATAAATTGAATCGTAAATATTCCAAATCTTTACAAATATATGTATATACATATATATAAATATATATATATATATATATATAGGGAAAGTTCACGAAAAAACAACAAAAGACGAAAAGAGGTGGTGTACAAAACAAACAGATGTAGTAATATAACGCTCAAGAATAGAATATATATATACATATATATAAGATCAAGAGAAGTTCTACCCAGATCAAGAGAAGTTCTCCAAACTATGGAAAGAGGACTGTGAAAAAGAAGAACTAAAATCTCTCCAACGCTGGGAGAAAAACGCCATTTGGTTCTCAGACTATGAAGCCGTCTTTCAAACAGAGCACGCCTCCAACAACCCTTTCCAGAAAATAAGAAAACCAAAACAACACCCAAACACCAATACACACCTGTCTAAAAATCGGAACCTTCACTACTTTCAAAAAAAGAATACAGGACCTAACCCTAACTCGGTAAGCAGCCAGCGTTACAATATCAGGAATACCCCCACTTCAAGCAGAGAAAGGATAAATCAACACCCACAGCATAGACACTGCAACCTTATCCCCACCCAAAAGAGTTACCAACGAAATCTCCGCCCCATAAACCGGTTAAACAACCATGCACAACAAACCCACTCCACTTACAATGATTACCAACGAAGGCCTCCTAGAACACCACACCCGAATATGGGATATCGGGATGCTCTCCTCAATACTGCTCCAAGAACACACACCATAAATCACAACAGGAGACCCCACATCAACAAAGAACAACTATATAATAGCTACCGTCCCAACCACCGCATTCATTTTTTAGACCCAATACGCAAACACAGAGACACAAGATAGCACCAAACAAGCAGGAGGAACCAAAAGTAATAAAAATTATCAATCTAACTCACAAGGAACTAACAGCAAACCAAATTAACATACTTTCCAAAGGACTCAAGTTTACACCCACCCCACAACACCCCAACTACAACGAAATGAAAGAAGACATCGCAGAATTCTGCAGAAAATTAAGACTTACTGAGGAGCTATACGATAAATACAACGAGGACGAATCGTTAGCCAGAAATAGGAGTAACTACACTCCCTCGAAAGGTAAGAACAAAACACTTGATGATTTCTGTGACCACATATCTAATTACCCATATCAACATATGCACAAACAAAAACACAAACCAAACTTCAGCAAAAAAGAATGGGCTGAGTTGAACAAATTAAAACAAGATAAAACAATAACAATCAAAGAGGCCGATAAAGGGAGTGCTGTTGTCTTAATGGATACGACATTTTACATAACTTTGGTACTTTCTATGATGAAAGACACAACATACTATGAAAAGGCACAAAACTACAGTCAACAAAAAATAATGAGGGAACTAAAATCCATATTAAACCCATACAAAGCAGGGCTCACCGACAAAGAATATGATTATATGACCAATTTCACAAGTAAAACTAGCCAATTCTACGGTATACCTAAGATCCACAAAGTGAAAAAATAAGCAACGCATGCAAGATAGCTACAGACAAAATAATTAAAGTCCCTAATCCTAATGACCTCAAATTGAGACCCATAATAGCAGGTCCCGCATGCGAAACCCACCGCCTCAGTAACTTTTTAGACACCCTGTTAAAACCACTCCTCAAACATGTCAAAAGCTATATAAGGGACGACTTAGATATGCTCAATCACCTACCGAATACTATAAACAAAAACACCATACTGGTATCCTTCGATGTAGTCAACCTCTACTCCAATATCCCCCACAACCTAGGACTAGAGGCAATCCAATTCTGGCTAGAGAATCACGCCAACGAACTACCACACCGCATCAAAAAAGAATTTGTGATAGAAGGGGTTAAATTCATCCTGGAAAATAACTTCTTCGCCTTCAATGACAACTCCTACCGACAAAAATCGGGGACTGCGATGGGTACACGAATGGCCTCCTCCTTTGCCAACCTAGTCATAGGATACCTAGAGATCAGTCTGTATCGTAAGGTTCTAGAAAGATATGGCAGCCCTTTCTCCATCTACATAGAAAACAACTGGAAGAGATATCTAGATGACTGTTTCATCCTTTGGCATAAAAATATAGAAAAACTCATAGAATTCCAGAAAATTTTAAACGGACTGGACGTAAACATCCAATTCACGATGGAATATAGCCAACAACAACTCCCCTTCCTCGATATCCTCATTAAGAAAGCTAATAATATAATAGAAACAGACATATACTATAAGCCTACAGACTCTAAGCAATATTTTCCATTCAATTCATGCCACCCCAGACACACCAGGATGAATATCCCCTTCAATCTAGCAAAAAGGATATGCACTATAGTCTCTAACGCAAACACCAGAGACACACGACTACAAGAACTAAAAGATACCCTTATCACCAGGAACTATCCACCTTCACTTATTGACAAGTGCATTCAACGTGCCCTTCAACTTAACATCAAGGAACTGAGACATCCCAAATCAAAGAAAAACTTACAACCAAAAGCCTTACCATACATCTCCACACACAACCCTCTCAATAACGAAGCCTTCGACACCATCCTCCACAACATACCCCTCCTAAAAAAAGACCACAGAATGAACACAATCCTCCAAACGCACACAATCATAAAAAGCAAAAGACAGCCTAGATCCATGAAAAGTTTCCTAACACAAGCCCGAATTCACTCTTCAACACAGAAGCCGACAGTAAAAAAATGTGGAAGACCCAATTGCGGGATATGCGACTATCTAATTGAGGGATCAGAGTTCTCCTTCAAACAGGGACAACGGTTTACAGTGAAAAGCAACTTCACATGTGCTTCGGAGAACCTAATATACTCACTAACCTGCTCCGGGTGTCAAGAGCAGTACATAGGCCAAACAAAAAATGGTTTGCGTAAACGAATGGCCCTGCACAGATCCCAGATAAAAATTCCCCAAAACAGAAAAATAGCTTTTAGCCAACACATAGATACTTGCGCCAACAAAAAAAACACCAAACTTCAGAATTTTCCCCCTCTACCAATTTAGGGACGATACAACCTCGAGACAACGAATAAGTAAAGAAAATCTCTTTATTACAAAATACAAGCCACTTCTTAACGGGTCTACGACAAACAATTAATATACCTCAACTTTAGAATAAAAGAAATATATACACACACAAATATTACACTCCATAGAATCCATTACTAATCAGCCCCATCACAGCTATACTTACACCCATTCATATTCTCCCTTCTCTGTGTTTTTCTTCTTCTTCTTCTTCCTCTTCTTCTTCATCATCATTATCATCATCATCGTCGTCATCATCATCACCACCATCATCACCACCATCTTCTCCTTCTCCTTCTCTTCTTCTTCTTCTTCTTCTTCATCATCATCATCATCACATCGTCATCTTCTTCTTCTTCTACTTCTCCACCTTCCACCCCTTAACCTTGTCACTAATGTCTTTCAGTATAACGCCTACGCAAATTCCATAAACAATTCCTGAATTGAACTGCGACTACTGTCAACCACTGACCATTCAAAATACGACCATTAAGACATTCCCAGATTTCCCCACCCCCTCTCCACATCAGCCTCCTTATTCTTCACCTATCCTACCAAGAACTCAAAACGACCTCGAACACACAAGTGCAAACAAGGGAGTCAGAGAAAGGCAGAATGCTACTTATATCTGAAGACTACTACAGAAATATTCTTTTAAAAAAACTTTTCTTCTAATTTTTCTAAATTTAATTATTTAATCGTTACAGTTGAAAAGGTCTCAAAATGACCGAAACCGGTACTGAAAGATTCACTATGAAATTATCTTAGCATTTTCTATTTTTGACTTGTTTTTTCATACATATATATATATATATATATATATATATATATATATATATATATATATATATAATATATATATATATATATATATATATATACATATATATATATCTTTATATATATAAAACTGAGAATGTTTGTCTGTCTGTCTGTTTCCCTAAAACTTGAGAACTACACAACCAATTTCATTCAAATTTTACACATGCCTTACTTAGGGTCCATGTAATTACATGGACAAAAACATGTTCAACTTCTTGCCTAGAGCGAGCCCATAGCAATATCATATCTTCTCCACTATTTCAGTATTACGTGTTAAAAGTGAAACAAAAACGCTTCTCTATTTTATGTCAGATACTTTCACTTTAACAATAAAAATAATAATAACAATTGAATTATATGTAGTAAGTAATAATTAAAATCAAACTAAAGTCACATGACAAAAGTAAAAATAGCAATTGGTATAAAATTGCATCAATGATTTGAACTTGAATAAGTGGTTTCACATGAATGGGAATAAATTAAAAATAAAATTAGCGTGCAGAAATGGAATAGTCCAGATGGATAATAAAAAATTAAATTAAAGAAAAGACTATTGTCTATAAAGTATACAATGTAGAGAAAAAAGAAGATTTGAACACATGGAGGAAAGCACCTTCGAAAAGTGTCTTGGTGCGACTATGAAAGGAATCTAATCAGAGGCGGTAAATTCGCCACAATAGAAGCAAGGTTCAAGTCAACGGAGCGTGCAAGGGAGTACTCGACTCGAACTTGCAAAGTGGAAATATTTTATTTTTACCTTTATATCTAGGACGTAGGACGTCCCGGAAAAAAGTTTTAAATGCCCCCCACCAGAAGTAGAGGCAGGCTGGATTGTAGCCACACTTCTATACAAGAGGGAGGACAAGATACATTGATCGACATTACAAGAGACAGGCTAACAATTCCAGTCTGTTATATATTTTGAGTATTGTTATCACTAGCGATATCAAGATATAACTTTGTATTTTGTATTTTATGTGTAGATGTATATATATAGATGTACATGTAAGATGTACACATATATATACACATATATACATGTACTAGCATTATGACCCGGCAACGACGGGTCTTTAATGCTAGTATATATATATATATATATATATATATATATATATAATATATATATATATATTATATATATATACATATATATATATCTTTATATATATAAAACTGAGAATGTTTGTCTGTCTGTCTGTTTCCCTAAAACTTGAGAACTACACAACCAATTTCATTCAAATTTTACACATGCCTTACTTAGGGTCCATGTAATTACATGGACAAAAACATGTTCAACTTCTTGCCTAGAGCGAGCCCATAGCAATATCATATCTTCTCCACTATTTCAGTATTACGTGTTAAAAGTGAAACAAAAACGCTTCTCTATTTTATGTCAGATACTTTCACTTTAACAATAAAAATAATAATAACAATTGAATTATATGTAGTAAGTAATAATTAAAATCAAACTAAAGTCACATGACAAAAGTAAAAATAGCAATTGGTATAAAATTGCATCAATGATTTGAACTTGAATAAGTGGTTTCACATGAATGGGAATAAATTAAAAATAAAATTAGCGTGCAGAAATGGAATAGTCCAGATGGATAATAAAAAATTAAATTAAAGAAAAGACTATTGTCTATAAAGTATACAATGTAGAGAAAAAAGAAGATTTGAACACATGGAGGAAAGCACCTTCGAAAAGTGTCTTGGTGCGACTATGAAAGGAATCTAATCAGAGGCGGTAAATTCGCCACAATAGAAGCAAGGTTCAAGTCAACGGAGCGTGCAAGGGAGTACTCGACTCGAACTTGCAAAGTGGAAATATTTTATTTTTACCTTTATATCTAGGACGTAGGACGTCCCGGAAAAAAGTTTTAAATGCCCCCCACCAGAAGTAGAGGCAGGCTGGATTGTAGCCACACTTCTATACAAGAGGGAGGACAAGATACAATTGATCGACATTACAAGAGACAGGCTAACAATTCCAGTCTGTTATATATTTTGAGTATTGTTATCACTAGCGATATCAAGATATAACTTTGTATTTTGTATTTTATGTGTAGATGTATATATATAGATGTACATGTAAGATGTACACATATATATACACATATATACATGTACTAGCATTATGACCCGGCAACGACGGGTCTTTAATGCTAGTATATATATATATATATATATATATATATATATATATATATATATATATATATAATATATATATTGCATAAGCTTAGAGAAAACAGTCATGAGGGTGGGTGGTATTTCAAGTAATGATAATAGTACTATATATTTTTAATACTATCAAACATTTGTGTGTGTACGAGTAACATTGGTTCTTATATCAACGCTAGTACGTGTCAGCTACTTCGGTAATTGATATTCAGACGGCTATATGTCAAATTCGTCCTCGGTTGACTGAAAATTCAGAATTTTATTTTATACTACATTATATTTATTCTAGTTTTTCGCATTATGCAATGCAACTTCCAAATAACAACAACACAGATTTTGGGAGTTTCCCTCTGACACACACACGATACATTTTTGATGCTTCCTGTGATGTGCATTGTTGTCTCAGTTGAGTAGTAGCTTATTTTAAAGACTCAACATTGGTGGAATTAAAATTTAGTCCTGTCAGGATTTGAGAACTGAACTCAAAGAAACAGATAAATAATACAAGGCATCTTTTTCACCAAAAAAATATAACAGAAATACTAGCAGGGCTCGTGAAACATCTAAGTACTTTCTTTATGTTATTTCTGTTTTGATATTCTCTCTTCATATTCTGTCTCTATTACACACTTTTCCTCTGTTAAAGATTTTGAAATACAAGTTCAATTTCGTCTCATAATTTTTGCTCGATAATGCATAACGATCACCATGTCTGAGCATTTAAATATTTCGATTATATCTTAATTTCAGTGTATAGTTATTATTGTATAAACATTCCTGCTTGTTTCATTATTTTACAGAATTCTGTTGTCTTAGTTTGCGTCCTACAGTTGTTATTAAAAGCGTTACATTCGAACACACATTGTGACAATTATGATAATGCTTTCATATTTTTGCGCAAGGTTAGCAATTTCGAGACAGGGACTGGTCAACTATATCGGCCCCAGTTCTTATCTGGTACTTATTTTGTCGGCCTCTAAAGAAAGAAATTATTGCTACTAATATTATATATAACATTAACGCATGATCATAAATTTACCTTCAGTGAACTCAATTAACAGCCGTCCATTGGTAAATATTATCGAATGTCAGGGATTGCAAGCCAGCTCTAATTGAAATGTTTTATTTATTTTATATATTCGTAAAGGGCCTTAACTAACTACCACAAAGCACGTGGCTGCTTCTTTGGCATGATGCTGCCATCATAATATTATGAATATCAATGAAAATATAGCAATGCAGTAACCCAAGACAGAAAAATATGAAATTTATGCTATGCAGTATATAATTTAGTGGCATTCATTTCAGAGATCATAACGTTACGTTTTATTTGCTGTTAATAACGATAGGGTCAATAAGTAATATTGATTTATTGAACATTAGCCACTCAGTAACCCACTCGTTACCCTTTCTCATAAAAGCCTTAATTCTAAGTACGAAAGCAGTAATTTTGGGTTGTATTGCAATTTTCCTAATATAAGCCACCGTAGCATTATTTCTTAATGTAATGTTCATTTTGTAGCTGTTGTCGTTGTTGCTGTAGTTGTTATTTTCGTTATTTTTTTTTTGTTTAAAATATTGTTGCAAATGTGTTCTATTCCAAACGAAAAGTTTTTAAAATTTGAAATAAATTTTAAAATATATGCAAAAGCAGCATATATTTTATTGACTACATGCAAAACCATTTCGTTGGATTACATCTCATGTTGTTCGAAAATCATTAAAGCACATTTATAACTTAGAATTTATGTATGTAAAACTTTTTTAATAAAAAGAAATATGAATTCAATAAAAGTATTTCAGATTAAAAATCAATTTTAATACCGAAAAGCAAAACAAAATATTTCAAAGAAATCATGTTTGCATCAACATACAATGTGCTATCTGCTTTAAAATATTAAATAAACGATAATGTTAAGCGCAATAATGCTGAGCATTGCCAATAACTGGCTCGAATCGGTGTTGTGTTATGTATGCATATATGCAAATATGAAGACATAGGCAAACACACACACACGCACATACATGTATAAATATATATATATATTATATATATATATATATATATATATATATATATATATAATGTTATGTGTAATCTTTTTACATTGACATTATTCAAAATTTGTACCGCACTCACAGACAAAATATATATATATATAATATATATATATATATATATATATATAGAGAGAGAGAGAGAGAGAGAGAGAGAGAGAGAAATAATTAAGAATCAGTTGAATTAGATAGTTACGTTGAGGCACCAAGTCAGTTCTGTATTATCCGCACAGCTCGAAGTTAGGTGAATAAAATCAAATAAGTAACGGAATGTCAGGCAATAATGCAATACGACTGTTTCAGGCGGCTCCAAATATTTTATCACAGATAGAGGATGGAAGAATTTCATGTAACCACTATTGCAGCAAGAATAAGCTAAGAGAAAAACAACTATAATTTTGGAATGGCAGGAATGGATCAAAGTGGAGGGCATGGGATTGTAATTCATTTCTAATATTTTTTTATCTACGTTCTTATCACCATCAAAAATATCTAAGGCTAGAAAGCTGCGTTTATTGAGAATTAAGAACATTATGAGTTGACAGTTCAGAACTGGCTGCTGCTGGTCATAAATAAATATTATTCGTTATTCCCCCTAATCTTAATTTCTTATGGCCATAAGCACCCCTTACCACACCACAGAAGAGGTAGGTATGGGTGACAAACTCTTTTCATAATTTTCAGTTAAAGCGGCCTGCACTATGGAACTTGGGACGCTAGAATGAGATCTAAGAAAACATTAAAGGCACCGATAGAAAAAGTTTATATCAAGGTATAGGAAAACCCGTGTATTATTATACGTCGTATAAAAATAAAAGTAGTTTTTTTTTAAATTTTAGAAAGGGATATCAGAATCAGGTGAGATAAGAGGGTTGTACAGATAAATTTAAGAAGATTACTATTATATAAAAGCACCATAATACCACATATTTTCAGAACTATTAGGTGGTCACTACAAAGACCACTCAAACAATGATCACAGCTTACATATGGAATTTATTTGAGAAAGAGATACATATTGTCTATTGATAGAAAGTAATGGAACAGAAACAGAATAATAAGAGAAATGATTCAATAAAATATAGGCTTATTTAAATATATAAGAATACAAAAACATTTTAACAACTGTGAAAAGTGTGTACTGATATAACTAGATATAACAGTATAAAGATATGGAACACAAAAAACATATACAAAAAGGATTTATATATATATAAACGCAGGAATGGCTGTGTGGTAAGTAGTTTGCTTACCAACCACATGGTTCCGGGTTCATTCCCATTGCTTGGCAACTTGGGCAAATGTCTTCTACTATAGCCTTGGGCCGACCAAAGCCTTGTGAGTGGATTTGGTAGACGGAAACTGAAAGAAGCCCGTATATATATATATATGTGTGTGTGTGTGTGTGTGTGTGTGTGTGTGTTTGTCTCCCCAAAATCGCTTGACAACCGATGCTGGTGTGTTTACGTCCTCGTAAATTAGCGGTTCGTCAAGAGAGACCGATAGAATAAGTACTAGGCTTACAAAGAATAAGTCCTGGGGGCGCTTTGCTCGACTAAAGGCACTGCTCCAGCAAATGACTGAAACAAGTAAAAGAGAAAAAAGAGAAAAGAGAATATATCTATATATATATGTTTACATAAAGAATATATTATAATTAAAAGGTGTAATTATAAATAACTGAAACAAATATCAACTTAAGTATCTTATTGCATCACATCTTATCATATATACCTGCAGAGAGCTTTCATACTCTGCGACTCATAGCATGTCATACCAGTATATGCTAAGCTAAATAGGAATGCAAAATATAAAAATTCGATACTATATAGAAATTTAACAATATACGGTAAAAATAAAGCATAAAGCATAAGAAATTAATCAGAAAAATATACAAAGATAAGAAATCAAATTAATTAGAATTAATAAAAATATTAATAAGAAAAATATATAAAGATAGGAGATCAAAATTAAAAACAAAAAATAAAAAAAGAGATAATATGTATGCAAATAATGAGGATAGTTTAAGGTATTTCTACCAAAGTAGATTAAGGTGTAGGTAAATTACGATGAGGATATCAATTGGATACGGTTTTATAAATTATCATGTTACAGGTACTATTGTATGCGTGACTGTATTGTTCTTAGGGGGTGTAAGATTTATTCAATGCTCATAACTCACTATATATAGGATGTAATCAGACTAAACATGCAGGCGTTACCGGAGAGTAATATTACGTATAATACATCATATAACACAATACATAGTATATAATATATATAATGTAATACATTATAGTATATAATATCCTACACTAGATGGTAAATTATAAAGTATACGACGTCCGAAGCTAATTGCTACCATCAAATCCAAAGTATGATGAGTATATTATTTGTTACGTAAATATTTAAATGTGCGGGTGATACTATGCACGCATGAAGAGCGAAAATCCGCAGTACGAGTTTCATACAACCGACCGCTAGTCGGTGCTGAGCTCACACACATTCTCCCAACGAGAGCAGTCTTCGCTCGCTCAGTTCACGTGCTTATCTCGTTGTGACAACATCCCTGTTATATTTTTCCTAATGTTTATGTTTAGTTTTGTGCATATCTTGCTATTATTTTATAATAATTACTTGTGTTAGCCATGGGTTCTAAGAATTTTAGTGCAAAGGATAGCGTTGAAAAGAAGAAAAAGCTGATTACGATAGAAGTGAAGAAGGAAATCATTAATAAACATGAAAGGGGAGCGCGTGTAGTAGACATAACACGTTAATACAATCGAAGCACGTCGACGATTTGCACTATCCTGAAGAAAAAGGGCGATATCAAGGTCCTTACAACAGCAAAGGGTGTCATCAGAGTCTCTAAACAACGCACATATGTCCACGAAAGGATGGGAAAATTGCTTCTCCTGTGGATCAATGAGAAGTAATTTGCAGCGGATATGATTACGGAGACTATCATCTGCAAGAAAGGATGAGCGCTGTATGAGTATCTTCTGAAGCAGAACCCAGGAACATTGACGTAGAAGACATCAGCAAACGTATTGAAGGTCAGTCGCAGCTGGTTAGATAATTTCAAGGACAGGACAGGCGTTCATAGCGCCGTCAGATATGGAAAAGCAGCGAACTCTGACACGAAGGCAGTTGAAGATTTCGTGCGTGAATTCCGTCAGTTCATCTCAGCCGAGGGGTATATCACGCAGCAGGTATTCAACTGCGACGAAACTGACCTTTTGGGGGAAAAATACCCAGAACCTACATAACTCCAGAGGAGAAGAAAATGACAGGCCAGAACTCTATGAAAGATAAGCTAAGTCCCGTCCCTTGTGCCAATGCGAGTGGAGACTTGAAGATTAAACAGCTTCTTGTCTACATTTTCGAAAATCTACGAGTATTCAAGTCGCACAAGATCCTGAAGGAGAAGCTGCAGGTCATGTGGAGGGCAAATGTTAAAGCTTGGGTCGCCAGGCAATTCTTCTCCGAGTGGGTCAACCTTGTCTTCGGACCAGCACTGAAAAAGTATCTTCTGGAGAATAATCTTCCTCTCAAGGTCCTTCTCATCCTCGACTATTCTCCTGCTCACTCTCATAACCTTGAAGATGATATTCTGGACGAATTTAAATTTATAAAAGTTATGTACCTTTCACGCAACACTACCCCTATCTTGCAGTCAATGGGGCAAAGGTGATTTCAAATTTTAGGAATTTGTACCCCAAACACCTGTTTCGTCGGTGCTTTGAAGTCAACGAAAATACAATCTAACCCTTTGTGAGTTTTGAAGGGGGCACTACAACATTGTAAACTGCCTGCCTGAAAATCATCGATATAGCCTGGCAGTGTAGTGGAGGACAGTGTAGCGGAGAATGCTATCTCTACGAGGGACATAAAGTCAGTGTTGGCAAAGTGGCATTATGTTTCTGAATTTGTAGAAATATGTCACTCTAAAACTGTAGCTACAAGTCGTGCAGCTGCTTTTCGTATCATTTTGAAAGGCAGGAAAAAGCAGACTTCTCTTGATATGTTTCTAATGAAAGGACCTGGGAGTATAAAAATTGAAGAAAGTGTATCCAAAAAGCCTAAATTAAGCGAAGGGAGAGAGAAAACACCAGAATTTGTTTTTCATGAAGTCTTAACGATTCTCCACCCAAATAGTAATCCCCCTCCTCCTCCCCGCTTTATCGTCCCATTCTGTTAATAAAACCAGTAATTCAGTTAATAAAACCAGTTTGCATATTCTTTATGCATTCTCTTTTTTATAATTGTCATTTTACTTGTAACTACATCTTTTCCGTTTTAAAACCCATAAAAGATAATTTGGGGCGGGTTTTGGTTTTTTTGGTGGGGGCTGAAGGGATTACTTATGTTTTACATAATTTCAATGGGGTAAAATTGATTTGTAAAAAGAGTAAAACGGAAAACGACCTCGGGGTCATGGAACGAATTAAACATGTACTGCGAGGTATCACTGTACACACACACACCACACACAACACACACCACACACATATACATATATATATATATATATATATATATATATATATATATATATATATAAACACGCACTGTATATTCCTCCTGCACTTCTTCATTACGGAGCAGGAGGATACACTTTGCCGGAAAGGATCGCTGAAGATGTCATAATTGTGTGACGAAAATGTCGAAACAATGGACACAGATAAAATGAGAACAGTAATAAACGAGTGAAGAACGAATATATAGTGCGTGTGTTTATTTAACAAAAGCAAAATGACCATCCCGAAATATAGCAATATATATATATATATATATATATATATAACGGGAAGGTTTACGAAACTAAACAAAAGACGAAGGCAGGTGGAGTACTAACAAACAAATGTATTAGTATGACGCTCAGGAATAGAAATAAAACAGGTCTTTTACGTTATATATATGCCAAGCACAAGCAAACTAGACAAAATCGTATTCAAAGCTTACTGGTAGAAGTTAATAATAATTAAATCTAATATTTTTCAACATAGTTATTTTAAGTTTCTATTTAACGTTCTCTAGTTAATAAAAAACACTCTCAGTAACGACGGTGCAAATGTATATTCTTATATTACAAGCAATAATTTCATGTACAAATTTATAATTTATTTATATTCTTTAATCTAATCCTTATCGCAAAATCGAATAGCCATTATCTTATCTGATACATCTGTCCTGCTGATGCTTCGTGGAAGAAGAATTATCTCGGAAACAAAGGATACACTAATGGAGATGGAAAATATATTTGAATGATGGATCAACATTGATATCTATTTTGAAAGGTGCAATAGGTGAGGTTTCACACTGAATGATAGCTAACAAGTCTGCAAAATATCAGTAAACCACATTCACTTTTTGTATCTTAAACTGATGCCGGAAAAATATAACCGAATCGATGGTACCGATGGACACATACACCTCTAAATTGCTGGCCTTGTACCAAAAATAAGAAACCATTATTTATATTAAGAGTTAGACATTACACATTTATTCTTGGTAGAAAAACTGAGTGAAGAACGGGTTACAATTAGGAGAGTTTTATTACCTCGTGTCGTGTGTAGAAGAAAACTGGATTTTTACATTATTAGTTAACAAAAGCGCAATGAGCTTCTTATCCTTGGCCTTTAATCCCCTTAATTGGTGAGTTTAGAAGCAACAGAGTGTATTATTATGCAAAAAAGAATTCGTATTTATCGAATATCTGCATTGCATGTTCAGTTAATTGGTACCTAATAGTGAACATTATGTCTGGAAGAATGTAGATGGAAACCAATTGTCAAAACATCGGAATTTCTGATGTTAACGGATTAGTAACGACTGCTATGCAGTCAGCGTTTATTTACATCATAAATACATGTTTACGTTACATGTTAGAACTGTCTACATGTTTATGTTACAGTTAGAACTGAATTGGCAATTACAATAATACTGACATGGAAAATATATCATTTTCCTCTGAAATGAGATAAAGTTTTACATAGGCGTAGGAGTTGCTGTGTGGTAAGTAGCATGCTTACCAACCACATGGTTCCGGGTTCAGTCCCACTGCGTAACACTTTGGGCAAGTGTTTTGTGAGTGGATTTGGTAGACGGAAACTGAAAGAAGCCCGTCGTATATATGTATATATTTATATATGTGTTTGTATATGTCTGTATTTGTGTCCCCCCCCCAGCATCGCTTGACAACCGATGCTGGTGTGTTTACGTCCCCGTCACTTAGCGGTTCGGCAGGAGAGACCGATAGAATAAGTACTAGGCTTACAAATAATAAGTCCTGGGGTCGATTTGCTCGACTAAAGGTGGTGCTCCAGCATGGTCGCAATCAAATGGCTGAAACAAATAAAAGACTAAAAGAATATAACAGAAAATTAGCTTTACAAATATTTATATTGCTATTATGGTTTCCGACATAAGATAAGTAAGATAAGGGCAGACATTTTGCTGAAGGATTATAATCAGTTAGTTTGATCCTCAAAGCTTAATTAGTCTATTTTCATAGACACCACAGAGATTTCTAAACGGGTAGAACTAAATATCGCATTTTCCCATCGTTTGCCCATCCATTAGTATCAGCAATATCTTTAACCTTAAGTCATTTTACAAAAACAATTTTTGATATTTTCTGAAAATACCTTTGATACAAAGTAATAAATCTTCCACTGATTTTTTTTTCTTAATATTGTTTATTTTTTTTCAGTTATTTTCTGCCATTTCATAACGTTGAAGAAGTTAGTATTGGTGATACCATAATGGGCATTACCCTTAGTAATCTCACTAGCTTCCAGATGTCTTCGAAGAATACATTTACATAGTTTATTGTTCCCTAATATAGCGCTATAAAGCTAGCCCCCACATCTGAAGAAACATAACAACAGAATACATATATGGTGTGTACTTCAAGTGGAGCGGTTCAACCAGAGGTAAGAGTTTTAATACACAGTACCGATGACGGGATAAGAAACTTTGAGAGTTGTCTTTATAGACAATCGACTGAATCTTGAAATTATTTTACATATAAACATTAATACCCTAGATGTTAGGCCAAATTTGACGTTATCTTTATGTTTATTATGCAGCCTAACTTCTAGAAAACTTGATAAAGAAACAATTTGTGAAGTAGAAACCAAGTTTTTGTGGTAGAATATGTATTTGTGTGTGTGTGAATGTATGTATATATATGTAAATATGCGCACGCACACACACACACACACACACACATATATATATGTATGTATCATATTATATAGATACACATACAGATATGTATATATATATATATATATATATATATATATATATATATATATATATATATATACATACATATATATGTACGTGGGCGTGTATGTGTGTGTATCAATGTTTAAATCTTTGTACATACGTATATCTGTATGCATTTTCCCATTTAATGTACCAAAGCATGCGAGGAGTGGTGGTGTTTTACTGGGAAAGGACAGTGATTTATACAGACTGTTTACTTTTGAAAGAAATTTACTGAAAGACTTTATCTAAAACTGTCAAATACACATGCCATTATTGAATTTAGCTTTCGAAACATATCTGTCAACATGTCTTGGTGAAACTTAAATGCTCAGTTGGGATTCAGTAAGCCTTTAACTGCTTCAAGTGAAGTATGTTTTTATATCGCATTGTGGAATCTATTCTTCAAATATTTCTGATAATAAATATTCCGAATTTTGTTTTGTTCCAAATCTATTCAGCGATTCCTCATTATTATTGAAAATCTCTAGACACGTTATGCTGCAAAAAATGCGAATATTATCTCCAGTGGTAATGGCGAAAAGTGTACGAATAAATAAGTAAATGAATATTGAGTGTTATATCGTGAAGTTATATATGCAATTATCTCCAGATAAACTGTGTCTTCGGTAAATGCTATTGGCCAATCTATATCTTGTGAATAGAAGGATATTAAATTTCCTTCCATAACGAGTTTAGCAAATGTTTATTTTCTCTAATCGATCAAACGTCTTATCAAAAACACAGAGAACTTTGTGAATTGAATTCTAAAAGTCCTAGAAGGTTCGGTTTAAGGCTATTCATATGGGATATATAACTGTCACTTTCATAGAATACAAATAATTGTTTGCAAATCGAGGGGAGAAAGAATTTCTGAACCTGTTCCAATGAGTATGCATGTGTTTGTGGGCAAATGGGTGAGGCTATTTCCGTATAAATATTTAATAAGCGGTTATATCAATCATTCATTGTTTATTCTTCTTATGCAAGTTTGCATAATAGACTCAATTCTTCCCCTAAACATGATTGGATCTGTCAGTTAACAAATAATTAGTGCAATTGCCTTTAAGAGGTATGGTATTTATATATTTCTCAACACCTTTGATTAGTTAAAGACAACGAAAATAGATATAATCTAGAATTGAAAACGGAACTCCTCCATCTTAGTAGATAATTAAGTTACACTTACCGGATATATGCACGTCTTGAAGAGATCTCACCATGAATTTTATTGTAAGAACACCGCTGAGATAATCCGTCTTCATGCTGTGTACCAAG
Organism: Octopus sinensis; assembly: GCF_006345805.1. Classification (NCBI taxonomy): domain Eukaryota; kingdom Metazoa; phylum Mollusca; class Cephalopoda; order Octopoda; family Octopodidae; genus Octopus; species Octopus sinensis. The sequence continues at coordinate 173,931,539 of NC_042999.1, forward strand.
AACAGTTCGACTTAGTGAAGCCTAAATTTTTGCAAATGAAGCCAACAGAAAGAGCGACCTGTGGAAACTAATAATGCACTCCCTAATTATATAGTACTGCCTCTCCTGCTAAACATATAGATTCACATCCCAAAACACTCTACAGGTAAGTATGTAAGTATGTATACAAATATACGTATGTATATTTATTTATATATGTACACACACACGTACATATATATATGTACACAAATATAGATATACATATATGTATATTCATACATGTGACACTATATGTATGGGTTCATGTATGTATATACATATGAGTATATATGTACGTATATACATATATATATATATATATATATGTGTGTGTGTGTGTGGTGTGTGTGTGTGTGTGTGTGTGTGTGTGTGTGTGATAGGTGTTTGTGTGTGTGTAGTTCAAGTTTACAGAAAACAAGAGACAAAGACAGGTGAAGGAACAACAAGCATGTTTATTAGTTTGACGCTCGGGAAGCATGGAAACGTCTCTTACGTATCGATTCAATGCTCTTCGACACAAAGATTTAAGAGGGACAAAAAATGGAGAGCGAACTAAAAATGTGTAGGAATTAATGGTTCAACATGATGAAATGGCCCGAAAATATATTATACATACATACATATATATATATTAATTCTCATATATATATATTAATTCTCGTATATTTTCTCGTCAATACGCTTGGTGTAAAAATATCTATAAATCATAGACAAGCGAGATAACTCACGGCAGGTCCTGAAAATTTTTCTGTGATATCTACAATTTCTCTAAATTTTCTCTTATGTCGATACGAAGTAGCTCGAGGTATACAAACACAATCGAACACACATACACAGGTACATGTGTTGTTAGTTCGTGTGTCGGTTGTAGTCTTTAGGCGTAAGAGAATATATTCCGACCCACGAACTAACAACGCATATACAAAGCGTATGTGTTCGATTTTGTATACAATTAAATTCAGAGAGTGACACACTAATTGTACATGTAAGACAACTTGACATAGTCATATGTACTACATATCACCCACCAGATGCCCCAAATCAGTTGCTGGCCCTGATGGATTCCCAGTAATTCTTCTCAAGTCATGCAAACGAGTTCTTGCAAAATCACTGCAACTTCTTTTTCAGAGATTACCCGCATATGGTAAGCTCCCGGACAAACTAAAGGCGGAAATAATATGGCCTATACATAAAGGAGAAAGCAGAGGAGGCTTATTTCTCTGACCTCAAACATCAGCAAAGTTATCAAAGGAATGGTCCGAAGGAATTTAACTGCATTCCTTGAAGAGAATGATTTGCTGACACCAAGCACGTTTTCCGACCAAGTAGAAGCTGCCTGGCACAGTTCTTGCAGCATTACGACTGGGTGCTAAAGCAGCTGCTCAACAACTCAAATGTTGACGAGATATACATCGACTTTACAAAAGCCTTTGACAGAGTGGACCATGGTATGATTTGTCACGAGCTGCACAATCTTGGCATAGTCGGAAAACTTACAGAATGGCTAAATGTATTTCTAAAAGATAGAATTCAGGTAGTGATGGCCAACGAGGCCACCTCCAAAGAAATACAAATCATGAGTGATCTTCTGACATTCCCTTAAATGCTCAAGTAGCCACCTTTGCTTGCTATGCAGACGACACAAATGTCTCTCAAAGGATACAGAACACTGGGGACGTGAGTTGGAAGCATTATACAGCTGGGTTGAGGAAAATAACTCACAGTTTCATTCCGAACCCTTCGCTATAAACATATGAGGGATTGCAATTCCTGAATCAAAATCAGTGCGTTACTTGTGCATAGACATGAGTAATGATGCATCTTTCCAGATGCATATTACTAAGTTGGCAATAAAATGCAGATGCTTGGCTGGATGGATCATTCGAACTTTTGAGATGAGAGAAAGGGAAGCCATGATAGTCCTCATCCG
>NC_042999.1:173938489-173960989 GCF_006345805.1 Octopus sinensis
ATCAAGATCAGTAACACATGACCCTGCAGGTGAAGCCCAGTTAGAATTTTCTTCAGGTTAAGTAGCCCATCCCGCTTAAAAGGTCTTTGAATGAGGGTTATTTAAGGGCGATGAGCGAAACACCCATGTTTCCAGAGGTGAATTATTCAAACCCCAAAGAATTCCCCACTACACATGGCTGTGATACTCCCCCACTACACCTGCTTGTGATCAGAGATGCATATATCGTCAGTCACTAAGGAACATACTCACCTGATTAAGATCCAGCAACTGACAAGCAAACCTTTGGTTTGGGCAGAATATCGCACCCCCATCGTGATAGCATTTTCAATCAGTTTAAATCAGAAGACATGGGGTCCACTGTCGGGTACTGCATTGTTGTTGTTGTTGTTGTTATTTCCATTTCATTTCTCAGAGCCCTCGATTTCGGTTAATTTTGTGACAGCGGACAACCACCTATTATGAAGAGCCTCACAGAACCTATTTGTACGATACTTAATACCTAAGTACCAATTTTAAATTCGTCACTGTCCCCATTAAAGCAGTTTTCTGATCATGTTCTACTCCCATGCCAAATCCCATTTCTCCAACAAATTTACCAACCTGGTTGTTAATGCACCCAGCACCCCTACAACTACTCGAATGACAATTACTTTCTTCATTGTCCACATCCATGCAGTCTTCATCTTTTAGTGGCTCATACTTCTCAATGATTTTCACTTCGTCACCCACTCGTACATCACCAGGAATAGCAGCATCTATGATTGTGGTTTCAATCATCATTTTATCCTATACAAAAATGTCTGGACTCCGAGCATCACTAAATCACATTTGATTGTAAAATCTTACAAGATCTTATAGTCATTATTCTCGACGACGCCTTCTGGTTTATGTTCGTGTCATTTCACTGCCCTTTTAAGCCGTACTTCTCACACAACCCCAATGAACATAGTCAGCTACGTTATCATGCCACCTTTTGTATTCGCTTTGAGCCAGTTTGCTACACTCACAGTATGAGAGACGACATCATTTTTTTATGTCACACATCCTACGAAGGGGCGATTCGCTACTCTTATCTGTTTGAAACTTGGTGTAAGTAATTCTCAGAGCTTGTTCCTGAGCGCTGCATATCAATACCTCACATCACTTTTTCTTAGCCACCAAATGTTGGTCTTATCTTTCCCTTCCTTTTCTCTGAGGTATTACCCATGCATCGTTTTCATCAAACAATTTTGAAGCTGTGGTAGAAGTGAAGAAAAAAAAACAACGTAGGGAAGTGAAGAAAAAAAAAGAGACAACGGAGGCGTTAAAAGGCATCACTTCGCAGGAGTTCCATGACTGCTTCGAACGGTAGAAAACGCGTTTGAACCGATGCATTGCTTCAAATGGAGAATACGTTGAAGGCAATAAAAGTGTAAACATGAAAAACTAAGTGAATAAAGTAATATTGCAAAATTCCGGTTTTTGGAGGGAACCCTCCCATATATATTCCTTCAATCACTTGACTGCGGTCATACTGGAGCACCGCCTTGAAGGGTTTTAGTCTTACAGATTGCCCCCAAGACTAATATATTAAGCCTAGTATTTATGCTATCGGGGTCTTTTGCCGAACCGCTAAACTTTGGGGCGTAAATACAGCAACACCGGTTATCAAAGCGGCAATGGGAGGGACAAATACAGACACAAAGAAACACACATAGACATATACATATGTATATTTATATATACGACAGGCCTTCTTCACTTTCCGTCTACCAAATCCACTCACAAGGCTTTGGCTTGCCGGACACTAGAGAAGACACTTGCTCTGGGTGCCATGCAGTAGGACTGAACCCCGAACCATACATACATTCATGCATATATATAAAGTAATTCTTCACATGCATATAAACACTTTCTATGATGCAAATGCTAATATTGATTCACACATAGACACACACACACTATATATATATATATATATATATATACACAGACAAAAATTAATTCATATATATATATATATATATAAGATAAATACATAAACTTGTATACATATATACGCAAAGATGTCCAATCTGTATGCATCTATATAAAACTATATATTTTTAAAGGAATAAATACATGCATATACGAAAATACTATTTCATTTTCATACATACATACAGACAGGCAGACAGACAGACATACAGACATACATGTATACATGACTACTCACACATACTTGCGGAAGTTTTAGATACTTATGTTAGCGTATTTAGAGTACTTGTGATGCAGAGTAGTTCTTAAGATACTGAGAATTAAAAAATATTGAAGTTATTGAAAAATTGAAGAACTGAAGAATTGAAACAGGTATTGAAATATTTCAATACCTGAAATATTTTTTTCGATATTTGTTTTATGTTTATGATATTTGTCAAAAATTTCTTTAATATTTTTAATATTCTCACCAGCATTCTCAAGTATATTCCACTTTGTATTTATTTTTACCTGTTCTTTTCCCGTGGGTGTGTGGTAGGCGTTCTGGGTTCAATCCCACTGCATCACTTCTTGAACAAATTGAAGAATTGAAGAATTCTTCTTGAATAAGTGTTATTGACTATAGTCCCGTCTGATCGAAGCCTTGTGAGTGGATTTGATAGATGAACACTGAAAGAAACCTGTCGTATATATGTACATATCTTCATGTGTCTTTGTGTATGTATCTGTCCACCAGCTCCGTCTGGCAACTAGTACTGGTTTGTTTACGTCCCCGTAATTTAGCATAATTTACGATAAGTACCAGGATAAGTACCAGGTTCAATTTGTTCAACTAAACGCTTCAAAGCGGTGCCCCAGCATGACCACAGTCCAATGACTGAAACAAGTAAAAGATCAAATATATCAATACTGCCCTCTTTATTATCATCATATTCATCACAGCTACCACCATGCTACTAACCACTCCTATCAATAACCTGGCCTTCAAATACTGACCATTCCTCTAGATCAACACTCCTTCTGCTATGTTAAAAGTCTTTCTTCTTAGGCGGCGAGCTGGCAGAAACGTTAGCACGCCGGACAAAATGCGTAGCCGTATTTCGTCTGCCATTACGTTCTCAGCTCAAATTCAGCCGAGGTCGATTTTGCCTTTCATCCTTTCGGGGTCGATTAAATAAGTACCAGTTATGCACTGGGGTCGATATAATCGACTTAATCCGTTTGTTTGTCCTTGTTTGTCCCCTCTGTGTTTAGCCCCTTGTAGGTAGTAAAGAAATAGGTATTTCGTCTGCCTTTACGTTCTCAGTTCAAAGTCCGCCGAAATCGACTTTGCCTTTCATCCTTTCGGGGTCGATTAAATAAGTACCAGTTGCGCACTGGGGTCGATGCAATCGACTTAATCCGTTTGCCAGTCCTTCTTTGTCCCTTTTGTGTTTAGCCCCTTGTGGTTATTAAAGAAATAGGTATTTCGTCTGCAGTTGCTTTCTAATTTCAAATTCTGCCGAAATCGACTTTGCCTTTCATCCTTTCGGGGTCGATGAAATAAGTACCAGTTGCGCACTGGGGTCGATGCAATCGACTTAATCCGTTTGTCTGTCCTTCTTTGTCCCTTTTGTGTTTAGCCCCTTGTGGTTATTAAAGAAATAGGTATTTCGTCTGCAGTTGCTTTCTAATTTCAAATTCCGCCGAGGTCGACTTTGCCTTTCATTCTTTCGGGGTCGATAAATTAAATACCTGTTACGCATCGGGGTCGATGTAATCGACTTAATCCGTTTGTCTGTCCTTGTTTGTCCCCTCTATGTGTAGCCCCTTGTGGTAATAAAGAAGTAAGAAACGTTAGCACGCCGGGCGAAATGCTTAGCGGTATTTCGTCTGTCTTTACGTTCTTAGTTTCAATTCCACCGAGGTCGACTTTGCTTTTCATCCTTTCGGGGTCGATAAATTAAGTATCAGTTGAATACTGGGGTCGATCTAATCGACTGGCCCCTTTCCCCCCAAATTTCAGGTCGTGTGCCAAGAGTAGAAAAGAAAAGAATATTCTTTCTTCTATTATTATAAATATTCTTCTATTCTTCTTATTCTCCCAAATCTTCTAGATTCCTATATTTTTATTTGGTTCCTTCATTTTCAATTGCTATTAATTATTTATATATCGCTAAAACGAAATGCTGACCGGTATTTCGCCCGTTAGGGCGGCGAGATGGCAGAAACGTTAGCACGCCGGGCGAAATGCGTAGCCGTATTTCATCTGCCGCTACGTTCTGAGTTCAAATTCCGCCGAGGTCGACTTTGCCTTTCATCCTTTCGGGGTCGATTAAATAAGTACCAGTTACGCACTGGGATCGATATAATCGACTTAATCCGTTTGCCTGTCCTTGTTTGTCCTCTCTGTGTTTAGCTCCTTGTGGGTAGTAAAGAAATAGAAATAGGTATTTCGCCCGTCGCTACGTTTTGAGTTCAAATTCCGTCGAGATCTACTTTGCTTTTCGTCCGTTTGGGGTCGATGAATTAAGTACCAGCGAAACAGTGTTGTCAACGTAATCGAATAGTCCCCAGGCCCCAAATTTCAGGCCTTGTTCCTTGGGTAGAAACGATTATATATTTATATATCTTTAATATGTCGGACAGAATGCTCAGCCGTATTTCGTTATGTCACCGAGGTCGATTTTGCCTTTCGTCACCATCGGGGTCGATAAAATAAGTACCAGTTGAGACTGCTGGCCTTGTGCCAAAATTTTGAAAGCATTATTTATCGATATATTTAATTGCTCACTTACCAATTTACTTCACCGCAGTGATAACTCCATCTTACGGTCTCCCATTGTATTTCACATATTTGGGATTTTTATTTATCTAATCTCTCAATTGAATTTTCCTGAATCTTCCCATTGAATTCTTTTACCTAGCTAACACCTGCCAACCGTATTTCATTGTCAAAATGTACTCTTCCTACACTCTCCTTCTCCCTTCTTACTTTCTCTTTTCTTTTTCATATTTTTTTCTTTCCTTTTTAATTTTCCTTTTTTCCTTTTCCTTTCTCCTTTCTTTTCCTTCATCTCATCTTCCTTCCACTATCGCAACCTACTTGAGGAGTCGCGCGTGTGTGTGTATGTGTGTGCGCGCGCGCGTGTGTGTGTGTAAGCCACATCACTACCTTCAGTCGTAAATTGCCTGAGGAGTATATGCCCACAGGCGAAACTTAAAGTAGCAAGAGACTGACTCGACCAGAATAAAATGATTATATATGTATGTATCTACGTGTGTATGTACGTGCACACGTGCATGCGATTGTGAGAGTATGTGCGAGTGTGTGTGAGGGGGTGTGTGTACGTTCGAGCGCGTGTGTGTGACTTGAGAGTTACCATTGACGGATGTAAAACTGCTAATTATGATGAAGATGAAAGATATAGCTAGCACGTGATATTTTTGTTAAAGTGCAAACGCACTACGTAATACACGCATGCATACGGATATATAAGCCTTTGTTAACGTAGTAGGAGGATGGTTAGCTTCTATAATCCACTTGACGTTTCTCAATGCTGTTCGTAATATTTTCTGAATGATATTTCAGTAAAAGGATATCTGCAAAAAAGATGTGGCAGATTATGCAGTAAACCCTTGAATTTAATATTCATTTAAGTTTAAATGATAATGGAACCAAAGAATTTTACTTACTTCTGTCGTGGTTCTAGAAGGAATACACGTGCGAATAAAGTCTCCTCTGATATATTTTAAGATCAATCCTTAATAATTCTTTCTCACATATGAACAAAAACTGAAATTTTGAGGGAAGGAACTTATGAATTACATCGATCCCAGTGTCCAACTGAGACTTGTTTTATCGAGCCTGGAAAGGATAAAAGACAAAATCAATCTCGGCAGAATTTGAACTCAGAACGAAAGGACGTACGAGATGCCGCTAAGCGTTTTATCTAGTACTCTAACAATTCTGCCAGCTCGCCAGATTTAGATTAATCTATAATAAAGTTAATGCGGTGTTGAGGCGAGGGAAGTTCCGTGGATTGCTGTTTCGTTGGGTAATAAGTTTGTCATAAGTTCAGAAACTTCATAAGGATCGTTTAAAAAATATTACCCACTCAACTACAATTACCTCCGGATACTTAAAGAAATATCCATCAAAATTCACTATTTTGTTAACTCGAAATGTAACATATTACAGCGATGCCAAATGTGTGTGCATATGTGTGTGTGTGTGTGTGTGTGTGTGTGTGTGTGTGTGCGTGTGTGTGTGTGTGTGTGTGTGTGTGTGTGTGTGTGTGTGTGTGTGTGTGTGTGTGTGTGTGTGTGTGTGTGTGTGTGTGTGTGTGTGTGTGTGTCTGTGTCTGTGTCTGTGTGTGTATGGATAACTTTACTGAAAATCATTTTTGCTTAATTTCCAAAGCATGTTTGACGTAAGAAACCTGTCATATGTATCAGCTATACAAACGTTCTAATTATATTGATTTCTCACATTGTCTCAAAACCCGATATTTGGGGGAAGAAGAAACCATTGATTAACACGTAGTACCTGACGTGTATTTGTGGTATTTGACTACTGATACATCAAAGTTAAAGTGGACGTCAGCAGGATTTCAATCCAGAATGCAAAGAGCCGTTACTAAATATTATAAGCCAAGATGTCTGACATTCTAACGACTCTGCCTGTCTACTTATGTGCAGTCTGTATATGAAACTGCTGTAAAGTTTCATTGTTTATTTCGCATTATTGTTTCGGACCTGAGAGTGTTAATGGGTTTGTTTTGTATGATTACTTATGTGATTTAGTGGTATCGCAACGTAAAAGTTTGTATATGACTGCAAGATAAAGAAGAAACAATGTATAAAAAGCAATGCAATAATATAAGTATTTTCAATCTGTGAAATATTAACCTTGGCAAGGCGATTATCTAGTGTTATCTAGTAGATACATAGCATCTGTTTCAAATATATATAATTAGGGATAAGAGTCGAACAGTTTAAATGTAGAATAAGCTCCGTAAAACAAATGGCATCGAGAAAGATTTCACAAAGGCATATCATATCAGTTATGAAAATCAGCAGATGTCTAATATTCACATAGGCATAATTGCCTACACATATACATCGGATGCATTTACATATATAAATAAATATGTGTGTGAGTGTTTGCATAAATGCTATATATGTGTGTATGTAAGTATTTATATATATATATATATATATATATATATATATATATATATCTGTGTGTGTGTATGAACATGCATATGTTCGTTGATGTACACATGTATATATACGTATTGTTGTATGAGTGAATATATATATATGGGCCTATACTTACATGACTACATATATATATGCGCACATATATGTTATATAGATATATATGCATGTGTATATATATATATATATGTATATATATATATATATATATATATATATATATATATATATATATATATATATATATTTATATAATATATGTACATAGATATATGCATATATATATACGCTTAAATATATGTATATATTATATGCATATATATATATGTACGTATATAAATGTATATATATATATATATGTATTATGAATATATATATACATATATAAATATACGTGTGTGTATATATATATGTGTGTGTATGTGTGTGCGTGTGTGAGCGTGTGTCTGTGTGTGTGTGTGTGTGCGTGCATGTATACAGATGCGCGCGCTCTAGAATTCTTTCCTCTTGATTTCACAACAATTCTATTTAAATATGATTTTTGGCATAGCTTTCTCAAGTGAACTATACGCTTGATAATCAACTTATCTCTACTGCAATAAATGCCGCAAGATGTATGGGCAGTTATCCAAGTAGTGAAAGAGATTTAGAAAAGCATATGGAATTACAGGGCAGTGAAGAATATATACATATATATATATTATATATATACATATATATATATATATATATATATATATATTATATATTATATATATATATATATATATATATCCGAACACCTACATATGCATTCACACCAGCTCAGGCGTACGCACAACCAGACACAAAAGCACATTTATAAACTCATACATATATAATGGTATATGAAGATATATATATATATACATATTGACTAATGTATATGTATGTGTGTATATATATATATATATATACATATATAGGCATTGTGTATATGTATGTGTGGATACATATATATGTGTGTGTGTGATTGCATGTGGGCGTGTATAAGTAATACGTATATGCGTTTGTATAAAAATTTGTAGGTGCATACACATTAATAAAGGCGTACACTCACGCACGCACACTCATACACACATATACATACAAAATACTTCCTTACATATGGAGGTATACATGTGCATTTATGTGCATGTGTTTGTGAGTTGCTTTATGTATATATGAGTGTATACGTATATAGGTGTGTGTGTGTTTGTATGTCTGTGTGAGTGCTTGTGTGTATGTGTGCGTGTGTGCGTAGATAGATAGATAGATAGATAAATAGATAGGTAGATAGAAAAGTAGAAAGATAAATTCGCACACATGCGAGATATTGTGCACACTTTTGTGAATTAGTGCGTTTGAGCAAATGGGGAATACTATATATATATATGTGTGTGTGTGTGTGTTTTTATGTGTATATATATATATATATATATATATCAAAAGAATATCTTATACTATTCTACATATACAAAAACAGCCATACAAACAATATGCATACATATATATATATATATGCTTATATATATATATATATATATATATATAATACTGTATATGTTTGTATATATATATATATATATATATATATATATATATATATATATATATATATATATATATATATATATATATATGTATATATACATGTATATGTATATGTATGTACTTATGTATACATGTATGTACATATGTCTGTGGGGCTACAACAAGCATAAACATTCCAATATCTCTAATTCTAAGATCAGGTGATATCGAGTAATTTGTATGCATTTGCTGTTCTGCACTATAATTTAAAGCAGCAAAACCATCCTTAATCCTTGCAAATGCTTCAAATAATATGGAAATTCTTTCGTTACTATAGAAGACAGCGTTTCTGTTGAATTTCTCCAACCGAATTTCTTTTCTTCTTTCATTTGAAAATCAATCCTAAAACTCTTGGCTTCAGAGATTACGAACATAAGTGGAACGTGCTTCTATTTCTAGCCCCGATTAGTACTTGGCTTTTATGATATCAGCTCAGCATCTTAATTGCATTGTTCTGACTCTAGATGGAATAAAATTGGACATTTATTTACAGGCACACTTACAAACGCGAACAAGCACTTGTACACTCTCTCATATACGTGTGTATGTGTGTGTGTGTGTGTGTGAGTGAGTGTGTACAAGTACACAATCAAAGATATATATGTATGTACGTATATATACATATATACACATATATATGCACAAATATATATATGTGTGTGTGTGTTTATATAAATATATATATATACACATTGATATCTACATGTATATATGTATATCATATATATATATATATATATAATATATATATATATACATAATATATATATATATATATATACATATGCATCTATATACATACATATGCATATATGCATATATATATAATCTGCATATGCATATGCATATATATATATATATATATATATATAATATATATAAAAGTCTCCAGACAATGCATACTCAGAAAATAACTCACATAGGTATAAGGGAAAAACAATGAAAGATCACATCCATATACGATCGTATATCGTATATGGATGATCGGGTATCGTATAGGATGTGATCTTTCATTGTTTTTCCCTTATACCTATGTGAGTTATTTTCTGAGTATGCATTGTCTGGAGACTTTTATTTGCAGTTGAAGAAATAGCCAAATTTTTGGCTGCTATTTCTGAAAAGTTCGGTGTGTGGTAAAGTGAATTTTTTTACTTTACCATATTTTTATAAATTAATACTTCAAATATACCGTAAATGGTCTTTACATACCGAATACTGCTTGGTCGAATTTATTAACAATTAATTAATTCTACCCCTTTTTTTGATGACTATATATATATATATATATATATATATATATATATATATATATATATATATATACATATATAAATAAATATATATATATATATATACATATATATACATATATAAATATATATATATATATATATATATATACATATATAAATATATGCATTCCTATAGATATATACATATCCAACCACGCATATATATCTATATGCCCATAAACATATATGTATACATACATATACACTCTTACACGCATACTTTCCCGGCCTCTATCCCTATCACGGGAGGTGGTTCAGAGGTTCCCGAACTTCTCGGACCGGGGGAGACGCGCCCGCTGATTCCTCCAATGTAGCCCTGGACATCTAAGGGCATCAGAGACCTGTTATCGCTCCGCCTCGTGCGGCTTTCTGCCGCCCGTCCCTCTAAGAAGAGCCAGTCTCCTAATACCACCCTAAACTTTAACTTGTCCATAGATAGTACAGCATCACCCCTTTCCACAACTAACCCACGTAAGACAGACAACTACAACTGCCGTTCTGGGATTGAATGCCTGCATCAACCCCGTTACAGAAAGTTTAACGTAGTATTATAAATGCATTGTCAGCAACATATTGCAAAATTCTACTAGTCATTACACCGGATCGCCTATTAATTTTAAACAGAGTTATTATGCACACCTGACCTCATTTAAATATGAGGAGCATAGAAATTCTACGTCCCTAGCCAACCACATACCCCATCTATCTGATAAATAGGAAAACACCATATAGGATATCTTGGTCATAATAGATTCTGATGTCCCATACCAAGTTCCGTGCTCCACGTCGGACTCTACCTGAAAGAAGCCTTCCAAATATTAATAAGTGGTGCGTCATAATTAGTCAATAAACAACACAAAGCATTTTCTTCATGTGAACATAAGTTCTATTGTACCTTTAGATTTTTCCATAGGTCCAAATACAAGCAAAATCAATACATATAACACTTGCCTATATACATCCACATCGTTACAATATACGCACGTGTTTTTTCCCTTTCATGAATCAACGTAAGTATCTAAGAAGCTAACTAGCAGCAATAATCCTTTTTAATTCTCATTCTATAATACTCTGTAATTTTTAATTCTTAGCTTTTGATTCTTTAATTTTTTATCTTTTATCCATTTGATTGTATTTTTAATCCTATTTATGCTCCCTTAAGTTAGGCATCTATTTTTAGCTATCCTTACTGACCACTGAACTAAATGACCACAGCGAACCTAGAATTCATCTATTTAATTAATAGTCATAAATGCTTTTCTCTTCTACTTTTCGAAAACCTTAATGTCCGACCTCTCACCCAGAACCGACCCTAACGAAGAATAGTGGCATCTTATCTTTATCTTTATTTTGATTCTTTATTCTGACTTTATTTTATCTTCGCTCTCATTCATTCTTTCCCGCACCTATTCCATTCCTTTCTGATCTCTCTCCTCTCTCTTTTTTCACTCACTCACAACCCTTATCTGTTTATATTGATGTCTGTCTTTCTCACTCTATATACCGACATGGACCATTTTCATTTCAGCTAACCACTTGATTTATTCCTTTCAACATGGACACAACATTCAAAATACAGCCAAAATGCTACCTGGATTTACCTGGGATTATACTTAAGGACTTATACCTTCATGGAAGTACGGACCAACCTCCATACTCTCTGGAAGATTATGAGTCGTGAACTTTATATTCCTGTCCTTATTCTTCTATCTGTCTTACTCTTTATTCTTCTATCTACAATTTTATTCTTTTATGAACTATAAATTCCCTGTCTAGAACTTTCATACATACCTTGTCTGTGATGACGGAATACTCAGTGTATGAAGATGCTAACCTATCACTTGAGATATCTCAGAAACAGCTGTAAGACATCCAATAATTAATCGTTTAATTAACTAATTAATTACCTCAAATTCACCTTACTCTAATTAAATAGTCTAAATGACTTGAGATACTTGTCCTGCCTTTGTTTTTATTGTCCTTTTCTCTCTAATATGTGTGTGTGTACAGATGCATATGTGTGTGTGTGTGTGTGTCGCAATATGTGAATATGGTGGCACGGAGAACCACGCTTGGGGATTTTTAATGATGTTGAGATCGTTTGGGTAGTGCAGATGATGTATCGCTTACCACAGCTTTGGATGGAATTCGGTCAGGGTGTTTTGAGGCGGATTTTATAATGAAAAACTCTTATACCATTTTTAAACTTTGAACTTGTTCAATTCTCGTAGTGTACTGTGTAGTGTGGAAAGATCACAGAAACCAACAATACTCTAGGTAGAGGTATACAAAGGAAGAGGGGAGAAGGATGATAACATCTGGCTCTCTGAACTGGGAAAGGTTTGGGGATATAGGAAGTCATCCTGCGAGCGACATCGCCTTTGTTGTTGATGTGGGCGATCCAACTGAGGCGTCTTCAACATTACAACTATGTCTTTGATATTGTTAGATGTCACGATCTATTATCCTTTGTTATAAGAATGTGGGCGTATGCGCATCTAACGCTTCCGAAGTGCAAGAGCTCGAATTTTTCTTTGGATAGGATCATGTACTTTTTCCGCCCTTTGGCTTACAACAATATGATAGTATCAGAGTTCTATTTGATAGTCGTATCCGTTAATAATTTTCTGAAGCTTAGAGTCATCTACGAATATTGTTATTCTACTGTGTTTGGTCACATGTGTGATGCCACCAGCGAGCCCCAAACAGTCCCTTTGGTTTTACCACCGCGAACATTTGCTGGGCTTGAGTTGACTCCATCGATAAAAACAGGTCGGTTTCTGTTTACCAGTAAATATTTACCAGTGAAGCAAGTTTCCACAGATTCGATGTTGAACAACTTTAAGATCAAAATATTATGGTCGACTCTGCTGAAGGTCTTTCTGATATCAAGCTATACGGCGTGTATGTTTGAATCGTTTCCTAAAGCTTTTAGACTGTCATCAATGCCATGTTGCTTGTAGATTATACCATAGAAACTCTCCAGGAAGCTAGTTATCCTCGACCTCACTACCCTTTCGACAAATTTGATAATATGTGAGACCGGCCGATAGTTAACTCCATGTGACCTGCGATTATAGGTTGGGATAGTAAATGTTTCCGTTTATAGCCATATATCTAGTAATTTTCTCCGGAGATTAACAAGCCGAGGTGCAAATTAGCGTTGGTATTCCTTTGCAACATTAGCAGGGAATGTGTCAGAGCTTACAGTGTTTAATTTCTTAATCGTTGTGATATTATCAGGGATGTCGAAAGTTATGTCAAATATGGGCATGTTGGGAGATGGCTTTATTAATACCGCCAAAGGGGACCTCAGCTGTAATATTTTTTTTATATTTCGTATCATAAGTAAAAATTTTCAGTAAGTGAAATAGATTAATGCTCATATGTACCTCAAAAGCAAACGAAATATATTTATATGCAATCAAAAAAGAAACAAAATACTGGGGATGTAAATCCGTTAACCCTCCAAAATTTTCTTTTTTCTTTTTTTTTTTTGAAGACAGAAGAGTAACGTTTTTGCAGAATGCTCGCCATTTCTTTGTTCTCATCAAGTGTGGTCTTTTTATCTATCGGTTGGTGAATACATAAAATTATTTGAGTTTGCATTTGATGATCTTATTGTCCCATTCCTCAATTGCAGCCGTTTTATTAGTGTTGTGAGTTCTTCATGCAATTCTACGTGTATTATTTTTGTGACTCAAGTTTCCTTATAGCTGCTATTGTAGGTAATGCCGATGGTAGTATTTTAATAGTTATTTTTTACTCTTTTGATTTTCCTTATGTGAACATATTTTATTTCTTTATCCCCTTGGAGGCTTGCACTTATTTTTGCTAATGAGTATGATTCATGTGTGTTTTGAATATGGGCTGATAACTATGGGCAGAAATTTATGCCAAACTGCTTTACCGTAAAAAAATGCAATATGCGATATTTCGGAATTGTTAGAATAAACAGTTACACTAATCATTAAGCATTGATGAAACTACTATGTGTATTGTGTGGATGTATGCATTTGAATATGTAAGTGTTTACGTGTGTGTGTGTGCGTATACACGATTGCATATAAATAAATAATATATATTGTACATAAGCATGTGCATATAAACATGTATATATTTATATATTGATATACTTTTGTAAACAATACTTGTTACAGTCACGATATCTTAATAAATATTTCTTAAAATTTATTAACTGTTGGTACGGTAAAAGAACTACTTTGACAACATGTATTACCTAACAATACAAGGCACGGCAATGGGGAAGAAAGTCACGCTGATATTTTCTACACTAGTAATGGGACACCTAAAAGAAAAATAAATGTACTCTGTTTAGATTTACTTTCGATCAACATTTCCAACCCTATTCAATAGATTTTTGGATGACTGCTTCATATTTTGGAACAAAATTAAAGAGAATTTTACAAGATTCCTTAAATTGATAAACAGAATTAATGCATCGATCGCTATATAAATGAATTAAAGAGAACTTCTTTTCTAAATATTCTAATAATTAAGGAAAATGAAACAGTTACAACTAACGTAACAAGAACCTGGATGCACACCAATATTTAGATTTTAGATATTGCCACCCTTCCCACAAAAAATGGAAAATACCAATATGTATATGCTCAATAGTTACAGACACAAATAGCCGAGAGAAACGATAGGTGGAACTAAATAAGTTCTTTAAAAAACAGAAATACCCACAAAGACCTGAGAAATTATGCCATAACCAAAGCAGAGAAATCCCAGTTTCTGCTTTACGGAGAAACACTCACACTGAAAGTGATAACAAAACTTTCAGGAACTATAACATCCTACATTCGGCCAAACGATACCTACCAGTCCGCATCAATCATCGACTCCCCTGTAAATGATTAAAAAAATCACGAATCATTAACAGCCAATGACGACCACCAGATCTCAAGAGAATCCTAACGAAGGTGAGATTCACATGGGAGAAAGAAACAGTGCAGGTAAATAACTGTGGGCACCCTCGTTGTACGATATGCAAAATAATTTGAGTAAGAAACAATCGAAAAGATCCAATAATGGGAAGGATTTGAAAGTAAATGGAAGCATGAATAGGGAGCCTCCAAGACTGGGAAGCGAAAAAATATGCTGCAAGTGTAACATCTGTTGGATGTATAACTTACAGTATAGTAGCTGTAATTAAATACTTATATGCATAGAGATGCGTGCCCAAAGTCACACTTAGTGCAATATAGACATACACAGCCTTCAAACCTATACATTCTAGAATATAAATGACACTTACAATATAGATGTTTGCGTTTATGGTTATCGAAGTTATTGTAGAAGAGCCAGTGTACCAACAAATCTTTTTAACGCATATGCTTGAATTTCATAGAATTTTGAACGAGAATACGAACGCACAAAGTGTGAGCGATTGTGCGTGTGTGTGTGTGTGTGTGTGTGTGTGGTGTGTGTGTGTGTGTGCGTGTGTGCTTGGCCAACCGTTGATGCATATATATATATATCACTTGCAGTGATCTGCCTAGATATATATATATACACATAATTACACACAATATATATATAAATATGCGTTAATTTACGCACAAATACACACACATATATATATGCATGTATGCATGTATGTATGTATCTATGTATGTGTACAAGTATATGCAGATGCATACAAATACATACGTAGATACATATACTTTTATGAATATCGTAATTGTGCAAGATAAATGCCTTTCTAATTCTAACTGTATACATAAAACCAAAAACAAAAACTTTATTTCCCTGAGCGCTAAGGATTGCTTTCATTTACTTGATATTTTTATTAAGTCTTTTAGCAATCTCTTCTATAGAAGCCTAAATCTAAAATTATATAAAGGTATCCCAGTGCTTTCTTCAATAATGATGATACGATATCACGGGAAACTGGTGCGGATACATTTTATATGTGTGTATATATGTGTGTTAGCATGCGTATGTTTGTATGATGTTATAATACTAAATAACGATTTCACTTTCTTTCACACTTTAATTTCGCTCTGTTATTTTATTGTCTTTGTCGATATTTATACTAACCGTTATTTGAGTTTTGTTAATAGCATTAGATCGACAAGAAATAGTGTTACAATTATTAATCGGTAACAAAGTATTTTGTGTTTCATAAACGATGTATTTCCATTGCTGTGCTTTTACGTATTAATTTCCTCACTTCCGTCGAGTTGTCATTATATCTAAATAAAATATCTAACACGTTTTCCTCTCGATACGTGCACACTCATACACACCTACTTATATGAACAAATGTATAAAGATGTATGTGTGTTTATGTATATGTCTGCCTGTCTATTTGTCTGTCTGTCAGTTTATCTATATGTATGTATGTAGGTAGGCATGTATGCATGCACTTAGGTATATATACATATATACATACAAACATGTACATATACATGCATTATATATACACACACACATATTATATGTATGTGCGTGTGCCTGTGTGTATTTATGTATCCATGTATGTATGCATGTATGCATGTAAGTACATGTATGTACGTATGTAAGTATGTATATATATGTATATAGTGTTTAGATTAAAATGACTGACAATTCAATGTTTTATTCAGATTAATGATCTTAGCTTCCTTTTGTAAGCCCTTTATATATATTTTTTTTCATCGTACGTATAGGTAGTAATGAAAGCGTTACATAGAGGAATTTCTTGATGCATATTTTGAGTGGGTTGGCGGAAATCAAAAGCCTTCTCATTCTGCAACTATTAGTAGAAGAATGAGAAGTCGAGAAATAAGAAAAAGTGGAAGGAGACATGATGGGGTACTGAAAAGGTTCGGGCTTTAAGGGTGTCGCAAAAGGCCTGGTTAGAGGCTCAATCTTCCGAAATCTTTTACAGGTCTTAGAAAAACTTAAGGACTGCTGCAATACGTGTGTGAATCTAATGTAATATGTTGAATAAAATCATAATTAACTGATCCTCCATTATTTTTCTTTGCCCAAAGCCAGAAACTTTTCAACACCCCGTCGTAGACGCATAGGGGCTGATCGTAGAAAAGAAAACGTTTATAATAAATACAAAAATGAGACAAGGGAAGTAACTCAAAGTAGCCTTTGACATATATTTGAATACCATAAACAAACCCAGATATATCAAATACCAAACAACATAAGTTCTTCCATCAATCTTCTTCGCACACTATCCTTGGGGGAGTTACTAGGGTAGAGCCCTGAGGCACCTTCTAAAGTACCTATCAGAAGCAATCGTCGTTAGATGTTTCCGGCTGGATTTTCAAGCGTGATCTATTGAGACAATGGATATTATCCAACCATCTTCTTTTTGGTCTACCTCTAGGTATAGGGGAGATGATCTGAGCTTGTCTTTTCCTCAATGACATCTCAAATTCTGAGAATTATTAACTCTTAAGATTAACAGCCATTCTCCAGCGAAGTTGATTTAAATGGTCATTATGACACATCCTCTAGAGGGGAAAACTATTTTAAGAAATCACAAATTTAAATTGCATATTTAACATACTTGCATTTGTCTATAGTTATTATACTGTCGTAAGGCAATTAGGAAAACTATATTAGATACAGGTAGGCAGCTAATACCAAGTGAGTTAAAATTAAAGAAGACAAATAGTTATCATGTTATTGCTTTGGGTTCAATATAGCCTGTATGTAAACTTTTGGTCAAAGGTTAGTGCTCATCAGTCAAAAATAAGTTTAATTCCGTAGTTTGTATTAAAAAAGGCTGTTACATAATAATTTGGGTTCATTCAACTCGGTAGATATGTATGAGGTCAGAATTCTATAGTTAAACTGTCTATTGTCAGGAGCAAACAGGAGACACTAGGGTATTTTCCTACTTTCTTTAACATGAAACCAATGGTAGCCTTAATTCACAAATTCTATCCACCAATGCAGTGTTGAGCACTCATTTTCATCGTTTGACATTTATGTATGTGTGTACGTGTACATATATATATATATATATATATATATATATATATTATATTAAATTAGAGATAAAACCACTATTAAGCAAATCATACAATGAAAAACTTAAGCTAATACATAAGATAATTAATTTATATTATTTAAAATATATAT
Organism: Octopus sinensis; assembly: GCF_006345805.1. Classification (NCBI taxonomy): domain Eukaryota; kingdom Metazoa; phylum Mollusca; class Cephalopoda; order Octopoda; family Octopodidae; genus Octopus; species Octopus sinensis. Next base: position 173,956,651 of record NC_042999.1, read on the forward strand.
CAAAATTATTAAAAAAAGATATCTTTTTTTAATAATTTTGATATATATATTTGATATCTATATATATATATATTAAATAATATAAATTAATTATCTTATGTATTGGCTTAAGTTTTTCATTGTATGATTTGCCTAATAGTGGTTTTATCTCTAATTTAATATAATATATTTTACTATAAAATTAGATTCAATCCTAAATCTGATTTTTCCCTGTAAGTTTGGATTTATTCCCTAATATTTTATTATATATATATATATATATATATATATATATATATATATATATATATATATAATATATATATATATATACATATATATTATATATATATACATGGCCCAATAAAATTATCAACCTTCTAGCTGCAGACAACACTCACATCCTGAATGACCTACATTTTCCTCGCTGCTGGATCGGGATCCAATAACAACAGAAGACATCTCAAGAAAGGCATCACATCACTTTGAACAACCATGTGTGACTATATAACTACTTTCTGAAGAGTTTATCAACAATGTAAAGAGTGAGAAAACACGAAAATTCCCAAGTTCTGACAACACCCTCTTTTGGATTACAGAAACATGGAATAAAACTTCTCAAAAATCAAGCTTTTCAATCTGACAATGAAGATGCGAAAATAACACCGAATCCCAAACTAATTTATATAAGATAGAAAATTTTGAGGGAATTATTGTGGAATAACATTGTTCCTCATCGCAGGGGAAATATCTCTAAGAATTTTTCTAAACCATCTCCAGACCTTCGTGGAAGCAATTTCTTTCCGAATCGCAATACGGCCTTTGTGCCCTTTGCAACACAATCAACACGTTTATCCGCACAACTATGAGAGAAAAGCGGTAAACAACGGAAATCACACGCCATTACATTCTACGTCATGGAAAGAGTTTTTGACAGAGTTTCAAGAAATGTCATAAGAATGCTTCTTCAACATTTTGAATGCCCAAGCAACTTCTACTCATTGATAGAAACATCGATGGTATTGTCAAGTTGTTTTTCTTTCCGTTAAAACATTTATTATGTATAGTTCCTAATTACAGATATGTGTCTGTGTGCACGCGTGTGTGATTGTGTATATGTGTATATATATATATATATATATATATATATATATATATATATATATATATTATATATATATATATTATATATATATATATACATGTATGTATATATACATATATACATACATACACACATATGCTATGACTTAAGCTATTCTTCTATTTAGGTATCTATCCATATAACCATTTGTTTATCTATCAATCTATCTAACAAAACCCACCTTTATATTTCCTTTCACACTGGATTTTTTTTTTTTAATCTCTTTAACAATTAATTGCGAATTTGTATTAGCCGAATAATTGTTGCATCTTAATTAATCAGCTTTGCCTTTAATCAGTATCAGTTAGATGAATGGCTAAACGGAGTGTATGTATAGAATGAAGGATAGATGAATGGATAGATGACAAAATGTTTCTTAAAGAAAGCAACATAAAAAAACGATTATTAATTATCTTTCTGTTACAATGAAAAAGCAATTAAATTATTTGAATTAAGATGAATTTAGACCAGAAATATTCTTCCGATTTAACTCCATTTACATATTCACTACGTTTCTTTTTATATTTTTTATTAATATAAATTGATTGATTTAAATGTCTTTAAAATAATCTTCGTGAAATAGATTTTGAAATTATCTCTTTGAATGTTTTCAAATGACTTCTTTCATTTTATTTCGAGTTTTTAGTTTTTCTTCGTGTGATTCATTTGCCTTTAAAATGAGTTATAACTATTTTGTTTTTATTTCCTCCTTAACGAATTGAGAAGTTTATCATTCTTTGCATTGCAGCCTTTTGTCAATGACTAGGATATTTAATTCTCACTGGTCCACGCTACTTAGCTATAGCTGCCTAATTAACTGATATGACACTGGAAGCCACTACTGTTGGTTGCAATTCAACGTCTTTTCAAGTACAGTGTATACTTGATTAATTCTAATCCAATACCTTTATCTAATTACGAAGGGAAGTTATATGAAAATGGGTTCTAAATAGATTTAAGCACAAAATTAAACATCACATGTCCGTCCAAAATGAGGCAGAATACTTTGGATAATGCCTCAGAGGACGCGTTGGTGAAGGTTGGAAAGCATGTTGTCATTGGTCAGCTTAATCAGTGTCTGGGGCTAAACAACAAACAATAACACTTCAAATTTTACCACGCAAAATTCATTTCCCCCTTTCTTGTTGTATGTATTTCACAACAGATAACATTCAGTCTGTATATATGTGTAGGTATCTGTGTGTTGTGTTGTGTTGTGTGTGTGTGGTATGTGCGTTTGTGAGTATGTGTGTGTCTTGCATATGTGTATGAACGTGTTTGTCTGTGGTCACATGGTGAAGACGTTTGCTTCGTAATCAAGAGGTCCTGGATTCGATCCTATTGCGTGAGACATCTTCGAGCGAACAATACCTTGAATAAAATTAAGATATTTTCTTTCTTTTTTTAATAATGAACAACAAGCAAATGCACAGAAATACTCAATAGAGTTGTGTGTAACTGTGTCTGAAAACTGTTATTATGTATAGTCCTGTCGTGGGACTTAGGAAATCAAGAAATAGAGACCAAGAAAATATATGCCTTATTAAGGACTGCAGTCCACATCATGAACAGAATAGTTGATAACAATTCCTGGGAATGTCCAACGACTGAAACTGGTTAAAGAAATTGTACATATGTAAATGTGTACATATCCGCGTATGTGCATACCCTCACGCACAGAAACCAACGTATACAAGCACAAACATATAAAGCAACATATAGCACACACACACACACACACATACATATATACAAACATACGTACATACATACATACATACATACTACATACATACATACATACATACATACATACATACATACATACATACATATATGGCGATTTTTTCCCTCTGTCTTCCCTTCTCTGGATCTTTCCTTCTCCTATGTTTCCGACGAAGAGCTCCGCTCGAAACGTTAAACCCTCCTTCTTTCCTTCTTTCCTGAGCGTCCAATAATACTATATTTGTTCCACGTCCTCGCGTTGTTGTGTTTTTTTGTGCTTTCTTGTTTGGATTAACTTTACATACATATATATACATATGCATTTGAGAGGTCGTCATAGAGAAAAATATACTCAACGCGTTCAAGCATTCTGAAGTGAGTTGCAATAAAGAAGCACAATTGAAACGAAGAATAAGAAACCGCAAATAGATATCAACAGCCTCTTCACATTTGTTCATCTAAACCTGCTCCTCACGAATGCCATTGAAGAAGACCTGAACCAAATTAAGCAAAATATAGACAGTATACATGGGTGTGTGAATGTTTGTGCTCATGTTTGTGTGTGAGTGTGTATTTGCGTGTCTGTGTGCGTGAATGTATGTGTGTGTACGCGTGTGTGTGTTTGTGTACATATTTTATATAGTACTGCGAAAATAATATATCATTTTAGAAGTAAAAGTTTCGTAATTTCGAAGTCCTTTTTTATTATTTGCTGCCGAATGTAGCTGCGCCAGGGCGGTGGATTTGAACAATTATAATGTATAAGTATGTAGCACGTATATTCTCCGAGCTGCATGAATATGCATTAATCTTAGCGCCCTTACGGATGGCAAATTAATTTATTTACACATTAATGCAGAAACTCCAGTCTAGGGGTAACTATAGAAATATTTTTATTTTTCGTTCCATTTGAAATTACTCTTATTCGTAGTTTGGGCTTTAACTCCCCCTCCAGCAAGTGAGGTTAAAGGTTACCTCTTTTGTGTATAAATACGTACACTATTTTTATATTTTATATATTAAATATATATTTTATATTATATTACATTAAATAATAGCTATACATTTCATATTATATATTAGATGTAAAGGCGGTGAGGTGGCAGAATCGTTAGCACGCCGAGAGAAATGCTTGGCGGTATCTCGTCTGTCGTTACGTTCTAATTTCAAATTCTGTCGAGGTTGACTTTGTGTTTCATCCTTTCGGAGTCGATAAATTAAGTACAAGTCTGGACAGGTCTTTGAGGCATTTACATCCCCTCCTATTCCTATCTCTATCAACGTAACATAGATGCGTGTCCAAGGTAGCGTTCCAATCCCCCACTAAAAGTAAAGGTCGTGACATTCCCAGGAAAACCTCTAGACGTCGAAAGAAATCCGGCCGACCCCTGTTAAAGACGGTGCATAAACTGTTATACATACCCATTACTGCCATCTACATCAAAGACGACCAGCCTACCCTTCGGGACTAGGAATATTGCTGTTACTTTG
>NC_042999.1:173965989-173973489 GCF_006345805.1 Octopus sinensis
AACACAGACACAAAGACGCGCATACAAAGTCACACACACACACACACATATATATATATATATATACATACATACATACATACATACATACATACATACATACATACATACATACATACATACATATATATATAAATCAATATCTTTTAGAGCTTTATTACATATTAGGGCCATATTCGATCCTATCATTACAATAGATACCAATTTGACGGTTGTCAATTTCCTGGTTGTATCTTTAGATTTAATTAGGAATATTTACAAACCCTTTAGGAAGCCAAACGTTAGACTTAGCTATATTAAGGTAGGTTCCTACCATACCCCCATAGTATTTAAGAATTTAGTTAAAAACATTAGCAAGAGAATTTCTAGCCTCTCCTCCAATATAAACATTTTTAATAGTGCTGCCCAAATATATAATAAAGTTCTAAAAGATAGTGGTTTTAGCGAGGAAATAACCTATACACCTGTTATTAGTCCAGTAACAAAGAAAAGGAAAAATAGGAATAGAAAAATTATCTGGTTTACATCACCTTACTCACCCGAAGTGACCTTTAATATGGGTAGATATTACATATCACTTATAGATTGGTATTTTCCAATCAATCATAATTATAGAAAGCTCTTTAATAGGCACAACTTAAAAATTAGTTTTAGTTCCACTACTAACTTTAAAAATATAATTGCACACAACACACAAAAACAACAAAATGAAGCCGGCTGTTCCTGAAGAGTTAAAAAGTTGTGTCCGCTAAATGGAGCTTGTATGAAGCACCGTAGACTCTACAACCACTAAGGATATAGTTTCGTCAAAGAAATATGTGGGTCTCACAGAGTGAAATTTTAAAACCAGGTTCAACAATCACAACTGAAGCTTCAGACACTGGCATAATAGGAAAACAACCAAATTATCCAGTTATATATGGTCCTTAAAAGAAAGAGGTGTCAACTATAAGATTCACTGGAAGATCTTGGCCAAGTGTAAGCCTTACACCAACGGCAGTGGAAAGTGCGATCTTTGCGATATGGAAAGATGGCTCATCTGAAAAAGTTCTTTAGACACCGCTACATGTCTAAATTCAAGATTGAACTTTTTGGGTCATGTCCACGTATGGCAAAACATTTGCTACTTTTTTGGACCTCCCCCCCCCACCCAAGATCACAGATAGAACTTGCTTTTTATATTATGTCCACGTACAAGTTTTTCATATGCATTAAAATCTTATATATTTCTTATATATATTTTATTGCTTTATATATTTTTGTGTATGTTATTTTTCACCCTTTATAATTGTGTAACTTATACGCGTGTAGTATATACCCAATGTGTATGTGCGTGCATATATACATGTGTACGAATGATTGTATATATATATATATATATATATATATATATATATATATATATATATATATATATATATGAGCGCAATACTCTACCTGTTGTACTTGTCTCCTTCCTTCATACATATGTGTATGTATATATGTTTATATATCTGTAGGTGTAGATGTGTTCGACAGACAGGAGGTTATATTTGTGTATACACATATATAACTCATTTGCATATTCAAATTTTGCGGCGAATGTGAGTGTTTTACTGTTTATGTTTTTTGCGTATATGTTTTTAAGTGTATATACGTCTATCCGCGTATGTATGTGCATGGGCGTATAGACTAACGTTTTGTATATCCGCGTATGTATGTGTATGTGCGTATAGAGATGAGTATATGAACATAATGATGCGTACGTTTTTGCGTATGTGTTTTTTTATTTCTATATACTTCTTTCCGCGTATGTATATGCATATGCGTATAAACTACGTTTTGTATATCCAGGCATGTATGTATGTGTGCGTGTAGAGATGTATATATGAGCGTAGTGATGCGTGCGTGGGTATATAAGCGTGTGCCTGTGCGTGTATGCGTAGACATATATATGTATATATGTGTGTTTGTATTTATATGTACACGCGTGTGTGAGCATGTATACACACACACATATATATATATATATATATATATATATATATATACATGTGTGTGTATATGTGGATTCTATGAACAAAGCATTACTTTCCCCATGCCTATTGGAGTAATTTCCCTTTATTCAACGGTTTTTATTTTCACACCGTTTTCCATAATAACTGATGAGATGCCGGAACAGACTTAAACCCCGGCATCCGAAAGTTTTATTATGACAACCAACTTGATATGCTTTGACGTTATCATCAAAGCATGGTATAAACGTTATTTACAACACCTAAAGGGAAGAAACATTTTTATGAATAGAAATAGGCAACGTAGTAACTGAAAATAATGCTTGTTGGAAAATAACATAGGGATGACTACTGTATGAGAACACAACACCAGGGTGCTTGCAAAAGGGTTTATATATAATGAGCGAATAAATTTCAAATAATTGAAATTAATGAGGAGGAATAAAATCATTATCTTAATAATCAAACTGAAGCGAAAACAGCAGGAATGAAATTAAAATTAATTAAAATTGGAATATAATAGTAAAGTCTATTACTTAGCTGCACGTCAGGTCTGGTCAAATATGAGCATTTATATATATATATATATATATATATATATATATATATATATATATATATATATATATATATATATATATATATATATATAATATATATATATATATATATATATATATGTCTATATATATATATGTATGTATGTATGTATATATATATATATTATATATATGTATATATATATTATGTATATATAATATGTATATATTATATTATATAATATATATATATTATATATATATACATATATATACACACATACATATATATATATATATATATATATGTGCATAGAGAGAGAGAGAGAGAGAGAGAGAAAGAGAAGTGTTAAAATGTTCAGTCTTACTGCATCGTATTCTAGGCATATCTTCTTCTATAGCTCTGTGAGTGGGTGTGGTAGACGGAATAGAAGCCCGTCGTATATAATACACACCCACACACATATATATATATATATATATATATATATATATATATATATATATATATATATATGTGTGTGTGTGTCTGTGTGTGTGTGTGTGGTGGGGGTCTCCGTGAGCATTCTCGCATATGATAATTAAGAAATTAATTAAATTATGGTATATGCAAATTCTTGAAAAAATCTAAGACCAATGCAAGAGAGATAACAATTAGCGTATTCTTACACTTGCTCTGGGCTGTGTATTTACTTTTAAATCCCGTAAAGACTCCAGTAAACTCGTGTATTCTCATGCAAAATGAAGACGTGTATCAACATTCCCAAATGCATCGCTTGAATAATTGTGGACAACTTCCACATGAAACCATTGGCTGTCTTGTTAATCCACAATATAAAGAGAGTTTATCCACCAGTGCGGTATTGAGCACTCATTTTCACAGTTTGATACTGGCGTATGTGTGTGGGTGCATGTTTATGCGTATGTATGTGTGTGTTTGTTTTTGTGTAGTGAAGATAGCATAGAAAAGTGTATCTGCAAAAGAACTCTCAACCTAAACTATTGCCTATCTATTCTTTCATATTGCAACTTTCAAGAAAGCAGTCCACTGCTGCAGAAACTCCAGTTACATCATTGGCAAAAGCAGTGTGCAGATCTTACGAAGAGTAAGATATAATACAAATAAGAAAACAAATGAATGAATATACGCATCCTTATCAGACGAGCATCAAGTCATACAAATGTAACTCTAATAATTAATAACGTTGCGCTATATTCATTCTTTGTCTTTATATATATATGTGTGTGGGCATATGAGCCTTTGTGCATATGTGCATGTGTATTCATATATATACAGTTAATCCAAACATGAAAACACAAAGAGAAAACACAACGCGAGGACGTGGAACAAATATAGTATTATTGGACGCCCAGGAAGGAAGGGAAGAAGGAGGGTTTTACGTTTTGAGCGGAGCTCTTCGTCAGAAACATAGGAAAAGGAAAGATCCAGAGAAGGGAAGACGGAGGAAAAAAAATCGCCAACGGTACACACTCGGTCACGCGTAGAGGCTGTTCCAATGAATCTTTCTTTCTTTAGTACGGAGAGGTGTTAACTGAAGGATACTTAGATGTTACTCTTTACACGTCAAGTTACCGCATACAGAACTCCCTTACTGACGCCAGCACATATCAGTAGATATGGATGAGAATTGACTTTTGTATAATTTTTCCAGCGTTATTTAAGGTTCATCTATACCCGGAGCTGTCACTCATATTTAAGAGATGGTTTTGAACTTTTCTCTTCTATCAATCGATGTTTTTGTTTTACAAATCTTACTACACTTTAGGTTTATATTTCCATCAAAACTGTCGAACGAATTGCATCATTTGTGTAAGAAACCACCATTACTGCAAATAAAGTAACTCATAGAATGATTTAATATAAATAGATAAATATTATTTTTAATTATATACAGAAATTGGGTTCAATCAATTTATTTGTTTCCAACAGTTTTAGATATATTTATGTCTACTTCTTTAATTTAATGTAGCTTCATGAACAATATATTTGTATGTGTGTATGTATTATGTATGTTTGTTTGTATAACATTATGCGCAGTATACATAGTTTCATAGTAAAACTACGTCAAAATTAAAGAAAGAACGACATCAAAACGATGAAACAAGTAAAATTCCCACAAAACAGTAAGCTAATGTTAGCCGAGGCCAAATAGTTTCTTTTTTGCACTGTCCTCTGTGAATTTTATCGTCCCTCAATGATTGTTCAACGTTTTAATAGATATCAAACACTGTTTATAACAGAACATCGATTCCTATTATAGTGTGTATCGCAGAACCATTTGCCGCAAATATATTAATATACACACATATCTATGTATAATCAGTAGAGGTTGAAGTTGAAGTTAAGATCACCGTTTTCCAGTTATAGAAACTTTTCTTTAAATCATGAACTTTAACTTTCATATACTTATATGTAATTAAATTCAATTTAAACATGTGTGTATATATATATATATATATAAACATGTATATATATATATATATAATATATATATATATATATAATATATATATATATATATATATATATATATATATGTATATATATATACATATATATATATATATATATATATATATATACATATTTACACACACATAAAGATATGTATCTTTATATATATATATCTACAAAACACTCAACGCACAGATACTCGTGTGTGTGTGTCTCTGTGCGTGTGTGTGTGCGATAAGAAGTTTCCTTCCTAACCACATGGTTTCGAGTTCTGTCCCAGAACTTGGGCAAGTATCTTCTACCTCGGGTCAACTACAGGCATGTGAGTGCATTTGGTAGACGGAAACTGAAATAAGCCAATGGTATGTAGTGAGTATTTTTATGTTTGTGTTAGTCCCCCTACCACCGGTATTGACAACCTTTATTGACAACCGATACTGATGTGTTAACGTCATCATAACTTAACGGTTCGACAAAAGCGCCCGATAGAATAAGAACTAGGCTTAAAATATAATAAGTGCTAGGATCTATTTGTCCGAGTAAAACTCAAGGCGGTGTCCTAGCAGAGCTGCAGTCCAATGGCTGAAACAAGGAAAAATCAAGCAGATATATAATAAATACATAAGTATATACCTGTTGTGTGCGTGAGTGTGAGCGTGTGTGTGGGGGTGTATGGGTGTATGTATGCATCTAGGTATGTATGCCTATTATGTATATAAATGCACTGAAGAGAGGAAGAGTTGAGGTTATTCTGAATAAGAAACAAAACAAGCGACATAATGCAGAAGAAAAATGGAAAGAAAATGTAAAAGGTGAAAGACAAAACGAAGAGATAGAGAAAAGAGAGAAAGTCTGGTGAAATCATCTTTTAAATGATAGGGTGCAAATTAAAGAGAGCTTCAGCTGCCAATTTTAGCATGTCCAATGACTATATAAGAGTGTCCATAGTTTGCATGTTCTGTCTAGATGTATAGTTTGTTGGTACTTGTGTTATGTAGCGTTATTTCAATTTAATTTAGCAATTTAGCTGGGAGAGGTAAATATCAAAATGCTGGGAGCCATAAAAGTGAAAGAAGTCGTAGATACAACGCAATTTAAGAAAAACCAGAGAGAGCAGATGAAGAAAATTTTGCAGGACAAGAAAATGCACAGTTCTATATTTAAGAGATGAGGAATTTTGTACATTATTTACATTTTACGGATATTTGTCCTCATCTTGTTTGTTGTTAACACAACGTTTCGACTGATATAGCCTTCAGCCTTCATCAGGTGTCTTGGGGAAATTTCGAACCCGGGTTCTCATTCTTAAGGTATATTTCGATGTTGTTATTATTATTATTTTTAGTAGTAGTAGTAGTAGTAGTAGTAGTAGTAGTAGTAGTAGTATATGATGTAGTGGTTAAGAGCGCGGGCTACTAACCCCAAGATCCCGAGTTCGATTCCAGGCAGTGTGGTGGTGGACTTGGAGGGCTCGCGTTGGGGCAGTTCCTGATCAAGTGACCATCCAAGTTCATATTCAGAGAATAATAAGTGATCGGTTTTATGTAGATGACTTAAAACTCTATAGCAAAGACGATAATGAATTTGAAGAACTACTACGTACTGTGAAAGCATCCAGTGATGACATTGAGATGGAATTTAGTCTTGATAAAAGTGCCGAGGCCACTTTACAGAAAGGGAATCTGAAGGCCTCACATTCGGTGGAGTTGACTGTTGACACAGTCACAAAAGAACTCAAACAGCAACAAACTTACAAATACCTCGGAATAAATGAGGGCTCTGGCATTCAGCATGCAAGTATGAAATAGAATATCAAGAAAGAGTGTTACAGGAGATTTCGAGCAAGCTTATTTAACGTGACGTTGATATCAACTTTATACTATGCAGTCAACATAAATATACCGAGTTTGGTGTAAGTGGCATTTATAAAGCAAATATAAGACTAACAAAGAGAGCAAACTTTCTCAGATAATTGTTACATCACGACTAATACACCACCCCAGAAAGAAAAGGCAAAGAATCCCGAAACCAAAATAAAAATAATGAGAAAAGGAAAAAAGAAAAGCACTAATGATAAATTGAATACATAGAATAATGTAAAGAAATAACCCAGCAAATTTGTAAGCCCATAAGCTTTCACAGAAATTCAAAAAAGAATAGGACAAGGTGCATCAAAAGTTCTACATACTACTTCATCTGTTTAACAACTGGCTTCTCACTACACACTTTGCATCTAACTCAAAATAATACAACTTATACAGAACATATGCAATGTAATCAACGTTTAATACTTTCAAACTACGTAGAATAAACAAGAATAACCCCCAAACTAAAAGTACAAGAAAACGAAGTGACGAATACAGAAATGTTAATACACACACCACACTATTTATCATTATGATGATATTGAACCTCACAATCCTTTCTTTAATGGCGGGGGTAGAATATTTGAAATTATCCAAAATAAAGGAAAAAGTGCATGTGTTTTTCG
>NC_042999.1:173980989-173993489 GCF_006345805.1 Octopus sinensis
ATGAACAAACAGTTTCTTCTTGCGATCTTACATTATTAGAACATTTAACTTTCAACATGGCGGCTTGTGAGAGACGACAGGTGTCTTGTGATGAAAAATAAAGGATTATGCGCCTTCACCAAGAGGGAATATCAAATTCTGTGATAGCAACAACTGTAGGAAGGTCTAGATGTGTTGTGCAACGAAATCGACAGATGCTAAACCCAAAAGCGGTAGACCGCGTAAAACTTCACCAAGACAGGTTCGTATTATGCTTAGAATGTCACTAAAGGGTAGCTTTAAGAGCGCTGCTGAGATATCCCGCGAGTTTAGCTCCACTTCTGATGTCAACGTATCGCGCAACGCAGATTCATTTTAGCGATCAATCGAAGTTTAATGCGATTGATTCCGATGGCGGGATGTACGTCCGCTTAAGAAGTGGCGAAAGGTTATCTTGTGCATGTGTGAAGAAGACAGTGAAATATGGAGGAAGCAGCGTAATGGTATGGGGTGTGATCTCTGCTGCTGGTACTAGTCCACTTATTAGCCTACAAGAGTCTGTCAATGCTGAAATCTACAAACAGATTCTTAGACAGCATTCCCTTCCACATCTGAGTTCAACCTCCCATTTTCGTAAAGGACAATGCTCCCTGTCACATTGCGAAGAGAGTCAAAGATTTTTTGAGTGATAAAGGGGTTGATATCATGGACTGGCCACCTCAAAGTCCTGATCGCAACTCTATAGAAAACGTTTGGAAGATTATTGGAGATGGGGCGCGAAGGAGAAATTCAAAGAACCAAGATGAACTCTGGGAATTATTGAAAAACGAATGGAACAATATTACTCCATCATTTTGCAAGAAATTAATTCCGTCTGGTGGTAACAGATGTCAAGAGGTCATTGAGAGTAAAAACATGTTCACAGAATATTAATGGTAAGGGTTTCTTTTTTGTTCTTGTTCCATTTTTCATTGTTTTTCTAAGTGACCCTTAACGTTTGTCCGTTGAAATTTGGAAGATTATTTGTTTTTTTCCTCATACGAAATATTTCATTACACTTGTTCTTACTGACCCTTATATTATAAGGGTCGGTATTATGCATGTATATATGTGCATATATATATACATATAAACTCACACATGTGTGTATGTGTGTATATATATAAACTCACGCGTATGTATATATATATGTGTGTGTGTGTGTGTGTACTGTGTAGCTCTTTGTGTCTGCTTCTCATCGCTTGACAGCGGTTTGTTTATGGCCCCGTAACGTAACGTTTCAACAAAAATAGATATTCGAACTAAGTGCAAGATTAACGATATCTACTGAAGCGAGTTGACTGACTAAAATTTTCGAAGTGTATCCCTAATATGCCTACAGTCCAATGACTGGAAACAAGTAAAAAAAAAAAGACTTAAATTAATTTTAATGTTATTCATTTTCATTCGGGGATCAAGGGATTTGTTTCAGTCTTATTGTACCTCTTCAGCAAAGCATTGCCATATGCTTTTTAACCAGTAAGCGAAAATAAATTATGTGAGGGAGAATATGATCTCAAATATCTGAGCACTATACACTGAAATGGTTCGTATAACCGTTGAGGAGTTTATTTCTGGAGGATTCACAGCTGGTTGTGCCGAAGAGTATCAGAACGCAAGTGGATGTATACGGTTCATCTTCTTTGGCCAGTCTTTCATTTTATTCGTGCTAAAGATATTAAATATTCAACTACGAAATGATGTAGATAGATATTCATACGTTGTGATGGATATAGGTGTTAGAGAATGCATCGGGAAATTTCAGGATCCGGTTCTGTCATTTGATGCGTTTACAGCGCTCTCATTGCAGTGGTGGATACATGTATTTCGAAGTAGTTATTCATTGCACTGGTGGATACATGTATTTCGAAGTAGTTATCTTCTCGTCAGCATCAGATACCTGAGAAAGGCAACTCTGAACTGTAAAAACTAGATTTCTTTTAAATAATAAAAACAATAAGTATTATTGCCAGGTAATGAATTTCGGCCGCCAAGCCGAAATATATTCACATGTAGATGCGCTATGCAGTGAATATGAGGAAACTAAACTTACCAAATGTTCAATTATATTTTATAGATATTTGAACTCGAAAAAAAGGTTTCCACTGCAATTTGTCATGACGAAATATTCTCGCAGGAAACAAAAATGTCAGAAAACACGAAGGCATAACAAACTACAGTGAAAAACCTTTTCACGAGCTCAAATATCACTGAACATATTTGAATTGCTATCAAGTTTAGCTGTATATGATTTTTCAGTCTTTCTTTGTACAATAATTATCATCTGATAGCCAATTCTGACAATGCATGTCTACTCAGATTATATTACTATTCGTTTCACATTTTCCGAAGTCAGGTGTCATCCACACGCAGCCACGATATCTCATGCTAGACTTGTACGGCTTATGCAACAGTGTCGTCGTAGATCTTCCCTTGTACAGATAACATCCTAGTCTCCTTTAAACACACCAAACACAATCAATGAAATTACACCTTCTCTAATCAGAACCAGTTTGCATCAAACCTCACTTCTGACTGCTAACTCCTCTCAATGATATAATATTTTAAGCTAACTACCTATCTAAACTTATACTTAAACAGCTTTTTAAAGGCTACATAAAATATTCCAACATTGATCAAGAAAGAGTAAGTGCAAACAAGATAAAAGTATTGTTTAAATATTTGAGACACCCGTACTGCTGTAATCAGAATTGTATTATCGAAAACAACAAAAGTGTGATACACAACAGACTTTCATGTTTCCGCTAGTATTTAACATTTTTGAATTTCAAAATTTTCTTTTTGCTCAAATGCCAAAAATAATACTATGACATTTAACGTGAAAACGTAGGCTTCATTTTTGTATGTATTAAGGGGCATGACCTGAAAGAAGAAAAAAATCAGATAGGAACATATGGTGATAATGAAAACGAGAGGAAATTTAAATTATAATAAAAAAAATATTACAAACTGATAAATTAGGTTTTTAGGGTTCAAGCCGTGCTTGTGTTAATTTAAATGTCAAGGGTTAGTTATATTAATAATTTCTATCTGTGCTCGTTTATTTATTTATTTATTTTGTGTGTGTGTGTGTGTGTGTTTATATCAATCTCTGAATGTTGTTCATATGCTTATATATATATATACATATATATATATATAGAAAGAGAGGGAGAGACACGCATACATATGGAAAAACTCGTTTTCTAATTAGCCAACGATATTTGTAACAATATCTTTATATTGATATGTGTGTGTACATAAGGATGCTTGTCAGTATGTTTGTGTGCGGCGCGAGTGTGTATATCTCAGCCCGTATGTATGCATTACTACATATATATATATATATATATGTATATATATTAATGTATGTAGGTCACAAATTTTTGTTCTGTTCAATAATGTATTTATGATTACTGCAAAATACAAGTTCCCAGAGAGTTTGCGTGTTGATTTCTATTCCTTGTTCAAACCAATTCATTTCACTAACACCTTTAATACTCATGATAAAACTATGACAGCCATGCAATCACATTTTCCATTGCTATAAATTTTTGGATAAGTGCCTAACTAAGCAATCAATACTGACTTTGTGAGCGGCGATTGATGTTGTGCTCAATTCCAGTGCCGGTAGACAACATTGACAAGAATGTTTCGGTTCACAAGAGAAACCAATAATGGTTTCTCATATACAAGGTCGCCCGTGGATACGACATTCTTTATGTGAATTCAAAAAGTAATTATTAACTTCTTAGATGAGCAGTGAACAAATTTATTGAGTAAACGTTTGTCGCATTTTCCATGTATAAGAAATCAATGGTCACTTTTTGAATCTATATAGGGACAGTATTATATCTACAATATCTACTAACTAATGTGTTGTATTATAAGTACAAATTTATTCGTGATACAAATACAGTGTCTCATATGCGAATGTGTGTATTTTATTTTTTTATTATTTTTTTTATTTTTTATTTTTATATTTTTATTTTTCTATTTTTTTTTTTAATTTTTATTTTCCCTTTTCTCTTTTTGTCTCTCTCCCCTTCTCCAAACACAGAGACACACACACACACACACACACACAAACACACACGGACACACAGAGACACACACACACACACACCTCCACAAAATGATCATAGAAAGTGTGATCTCAATGACATTTGTCAGGCCAGCCTACGGACAACACACACTCAGTGACATCGAAATGGACAGAGCCAAGTTCTTATAAAACCACAGGAGGTCCAGTAGACCAACGGAAATAACACTTCTTCCCTCTCAGATATAAACGCGCGCACACACACACACACACACACACACACACACACACACATACACACACACACACACACATACACATACACACATGTTTTCTCTGTCTCACTTCCTCCTCACCCTCTTGTACTATATCTTATTCCTCCGCACTACTACGAAACTATAAAATGTTCAAACTCCCCACAATTGATTTGATTTGAAAACCCCACTAGATTGGGAGAAAGCGCTAATCCGAATGATATGATCTGAATGATATGATATATATGTAAAAAATGTAATATATAAATAAATCTCTACAAATATGAACCATCTTATCTGATTACCTCATTTTTTCTAATATATAATACCTGTACATCATCTCCAAACCTTCCGATATATATATATATATATATATATATATATATATATACACGTGTGTGTGTATGAATTTATATTTCTGGTTTAATTGATTTATGTCTTAGTCACAAGACTTTAAATTTGCAGTATTAGATAGGTCGAGAAAACTTTTCTCTGCCCTTTGTTTATCGACTTCATTGGGACTAGAAATCCGAAAGGAAGCTACGAATCTAGATACCCAAAAGCTCTTTAAGGATTCTATCACATTTTTAACACTGATAGAATTAAGAAATGACTATTAAGGAATGACACAAAGACGGTGAACAGGGTGAATCGCCAATACTCTAGGAAAATGCTCAACGCATTTCGTCCAACTTTACGTTCTGAGTTCAAATTCGACCAAAGTCGGCTTTACCTTTCATCTTTTAGGGTTCGATAAAATAAATACCAGTTGAGCACTGGAGTCGATGTAATCAATTTAAGCGCTCCCACAAAATTGCTAGCCTTGTGCTGAAATTTGAAGCTACTATTAAAGAATGGTATAATCCATTGTCTAATGGTGGATTTGAAGAGCCGTAGCTAATGTAAAATAATTTACTTGTCGTTCACCTGATTCTGCAAGATTCTGGTTAAACATTAACATATTCAATTTCTTGACTCATATTTAATACTGCAGTAAAATATAAATATCGGGGTGATAATAACCAAATCTAAATATCTTTAGCAAATGAAGTTGCGATGACAAATTCGTTATTAGTTTATCATCCTAATTGATTTTTAAATCAAATATTACTAGTTTGTTCCAATCCTAATTTACTTTATAGCGGCAGTATTACTACTAGTACTACTAGTACTACTACGCAGTGACATTAAATGTGCTTTGAACAAATTAATAGCACAAACATTATTCTTACACTATCAGAAAATCAAGCTCAGTGATGTTCCATATAAGCACACGCACACAATTGCACACACGTGTATTTGTGTATGTGTGTGTGTATTCGTATTTGTGTACTTGTGTTATAAATGTGTGTATGTGTGTGTATGTGTGTGTGTGTGTGCGTGTAACCTCTCTTTCGTGCTTCTTCCTGAAAATTCTTTTTTGTTGGCTCTTCTGTAAATTTTACGAATTCATATTTGATTCCGTCTTATTTATACTTTGCCCAGGGCAGACTTTTTCACATTTTATTATTGTTAACCTATGCTATTGCTTCTCTCACAACTCTAAATTCTTCAATTCATCAACTATTTCACCTCTCTCTCTCTCTCTCTCTCTCTCTCTCTCTCTCTTTCCCTCTCTCCTTCTCTCTCCCGCTTTCCGCTTTCGTTTTTCCCTTCGATCTTGCGTTCTGCAGCAGCTTTTCCCATAAGGCCGCTCACGTCTCTGTTCACGTCCTGTTTCTCTCTATCCTTCTGCCTTTCATTCCTAGACTAGTGAATCGTTCAGTTGCGTTTCCCTTTTTTCTTTTTTTTTTTCAACTTTCTGCTCTCTTATACTGCCGGTCAAAAGACTTAACAGCATTTATGTTTGTCTTCACGTTAATTCTTGCATGCTCTGGTCTCGTTTGAGTCATAAGACTGCATTTCCTATTTGTACAACCCTGGTCAAAAGTCTATTTATTGGTCTTGGTGTGCTCCGTTCTTGTATTGTTTATTTTTATCGTCTTGTCTTGTAATATTCATACTTACCCCATCGTAAGGCATTGATGTATTCACTGTTTCTCTCAGACTTCTTTTTTCACTTATTTATTACTCTGTTCGGTAAATTTACGAGTTCATTTTTAGTTTTTGTCATTTTTATTATTTGCTCAGAGCAGATTTCTAATATGCACACACACACACATCTTTGAATATGTTTATATATAAAGATACTTTTATAGATAAAACTCTGCGTGTGTGTGCGTGTGTGTGTGTGTGTGTGTGTGTATGTGTGTGTGTGTGTTGTGTGTGTGTGTGTGTGTGTGTGTGTGTGTGTGTGTAAGAGCCATTACCAAGTGAAATATTAAAACGACGAAAGCAGACCGTAACTCGTAAAATTCACAGAAGAGTATCTAAGAAAAAAAAAGAGCCGTTTAGGATGAAGGAAGGAACTGTGAAAATATAATGTAATACGATAAGATTTTACCGGAAAAGAGGAAAAGACAATCATAAAAAATGCGCAATTCCAAATACTACGGTAAAATAAGATATGAACAAAGTAAAGCTATTCATTAGCTGTCAAGTAAACATTTTCTGTGGTGTCAAAACACTTTCTAACAGGAGCACGGTTTTTGATAGCTGTAGCTTGGAGCTTTCAAAGATAAATATAAACAACATGGTGACGATATATATTTTTTGATTCTGTCCTTTTATAATTTTACTTATTTCAGTCATTGCGGCCAGGCAGTAACAAACATTTGTATGGCTTCGTCGATCAAATCCTCACATAGTACTCGTGTTCAATGAGTAACAATGCTAAGAAAATGACGGTAGAAAGTAGAATCAGTATATATACGATAGGATTCCGACGAGTTTCCGCCTACCACTTTTACTGACAGGGTTTTAGTCGGTCCCGCTTTCTAGTAATAAACGCTTGCTTTTATATACATAATGTTCTAGATTAGTGGGGAAAAAAAACCAACTTTGTCAAACTGATGAGAACTCTGCAGTTACACCATCCGGACTCAAATTTTAGACTTCTGCCAAAAATTATAAGCCAATTGACTCAAACATTTTAGGGTTACGTTGCTTACTGGACCAATCTTAAGAACCAATCCTTTGAACAGCCCTAATCAGAATATTATAGCTAGAAGCTATCAGAGGCACTTCTAAATATCTAAAGTATTCAACGATTTCAGCATGTAATAAGGCACATATATGCAATGACATCCATGCCTGCACCCCTGTGCATGTGCACATACATTTTTATATAGATACACGTGTGCATGCATAAATATATAGATGTATACATACATGTATACATTCATGTAAATCGATCTCTTTATGTTGTCTAAGTTCCAATCAAAGAAACTCGCTCTTTGGTTACAAACCAGTTCCTTCTCCATTAGTGAGAACTTCTAAAATTAAAACCAAGGGAGTATATGTTATTTCGTACATACATACATACATACATAAATACATACATACACACGCATACATACATACATACATACATACATACACACGCATACATTCATACATACATACATACATACATACATACATACATACATACATACATACATACATACATACATACATACATAAGACCACAAGAAAACATAGCACCAAGTTGATACATTGCCTTTTCGTAGATGATCTGAACCTATATACCAAGAATATGGGTGATTTGAAAGAAACTCTTGATCTAGTTACAGTATTCTTAAAATATGTAGAGATAGAATTTGCCCAGGGTATATCTTCTTACACAGATGTAAAATGGAGTTGATTTGCAATCCCTTTTCGTAATATTAATATCAATGGCCTGACTATTTCTCCGATGTTGAAAATGGAATCTCTCGGTATAGCTAAAAATCATTCTTTCTCCAGATAAATTTTCTGTTTCCCATTTGCGCATCACCAATTAGATTATTGATAACCTTTGCATTGGCCAAATGTTGAAATCTGCGTTTAACAGAGATGCAGCAAGCCTAAAGTTATCAATCAGACCTTCCTTTTGGAGGTTTTTCTCACTGCTCTTCGACTCACAGATCTGCTACTAGTTGCGTAGAAACCTGCCAAGACGTTTGCTAACAACTCTGACATGTAAAAGTAAAGCTCGTAAAGCAAAATCCTAAACCAATCGATTTATCCTTCATATAGACAGCAGCCGTTGCTTCCTATATTTCCGCAACTGTATTTGTCTTTTCGTAACAACCCCTCTCATGCCGAGTGTCGTGGTAAGCACTGAAATCCATTCTACGTTCCAGTCCGCCACTCCTCCTGGACACTCAAACAAATTGCTGCTTAAAACTGCATACATCTGCACTGGGTTGAGTAACATGTTGTCTGCCATGTCTTCGTAGCAATACCAATTTGATGACAACGGATGATTGCGTCTAGTAATAGGAACGTAGCGTGTGGGGTTTAAACGGTGGCTCTACTGTGGAATTGCTTTTTCTCTGAAAGAGAATAGTATTTCTCATAGACCAGCCTTTTGAGTAAGCATCCCTAAAAATACCTTTTGGTTCGAACACATGATTAGCACCAATGCCACAGTTATGTATCGTTGCCAGCTCTCTGGAACTATTTGGATTCGAAACATCAACATCTTGGCTGATAATAGATTCATGGGTCTTTTGTGGCACACCAAAAAAAGAGTGATAAATTTACTTAACAATGGATGAACGCGCACTATATACAGAGAGAAAGAGATTGCTTTTGGTTATGATTAGCAAATATAGTTGGATACGTATCAAGATCGATTGAAATAGTAATAGCAATAAATTATATGCAATCTACAGATCGCTTCTTGTTTGATACATTTCTTAATAGAAAGAATAAAGATTTATTTATCTCAATTTATTTCTTCCGTATTGCATACAACCAGCTTAACTTTGTTCATATCAGAACAAACGTCTCCATTTATTGCCTATTATATATACACAATGCAACGTTATCCTAATACAAAGACGATAAAAACTGGCCCCTTTTCATATCTGTTTAGACAGTTAGATAGATTGATATACATATATAGGGCTATTATTATATTTTGGTTTGCTTGCTTGTTTATTTTTGAACGTTATAAAACAAGATTGTTTATAAACGACATGTATATATGTATGTTTGTATATGTATATTTATATATATGTGTGTGTGTGTGCATGCGTGCGTGTGTACATATGCGTGTTTGAATGTATACGTGTATATATGTACGTACATATGTATGTATAGTTCAGCATTTCTAGATAAAGTAGAATTATATTTAAAATAAACATTACAAGTTGTTTCAATCGACGCAGACAAGAAAACAAAATAAAAAGATGTCAGAAAAAAGTAGAAATTAAATATATTGAAAGATTCTCCAGGGGATATCAGATGGAATAAACAATATAAATGAAAAATAAATCAAAAACATTTGTAGATTGCGTAGATTCGTTAGCATTGAATTATAAAATATTGTTTTTATGTTTGAATGATACATAATTAAGCTTACCAACAGACAATCTACATTATATTGTAGGTTCTTTGCTAGGTCCCCTGTAGTGGCTTAATCCTGAAAGCGCATTAGTTTTAAGTAATACGAATAAGAGAAACACAGTTTAATCGAAAAGGAAACAAATAAAAGCATACATTAAGAAAATATAGAATATCTTCGTATATAAATTCGTCATTGTAATCTTATTTTTATGTCCAAAAAAATCGAACATAGCTTTTCTCTCAAACTGTGAACACAGCAAGAAGTAGTTGGTCTTTTTCGAGTGTCTTTGTTCTTTGTTTTGATCGCTACCATTGCAGAATTTTTCTGAATCTGGATTTCTTTCTGCCTTATGTCAAAAATAATCAGCATATTAAGTAATATAACTTCTAGACATGTGAATTGTTCTTCTGGAATGTATATTGAATTTGAATGACAACCCCAGTTCTACAAACAGATAACGTTGTCACGATATCACTTCTTTCTTTGGCTGAGGAGTTATGTTCTTCAATATCACAGTCAAAACTTCAAGTATTGAACTGGGGTTTATAAAACAGAATCTATGGAGAATGGAACCGATAACAAACTCACGCGATAATGTTTATAGCTTTCTTCTTGAAGTATCAAAATATGAAAATATGCCATGTTGCCGCTTGTTTTTGATATTTTCGAATATTTAGTCGTTGGAGAGAGACAGTGCTCATAATACTGATTGTCATTCCTTGAGACTTTGTCTAAACTATGATTAATGCCTGTAGCGGAAGCGGTGTCATAGAGAGAATTCCAAAGAGTTGTAATTTCAAGCAGAAACGGTTGGATAAACTGTTGTATGTAGTTCGTGAGTTCAGACACAATATTGGTGACAAAAAACGTATCTGCAGATGGGTTTGTCTGGCAGTTGTGTATAGCTTGTTAGCTCAAAGTAGCAGGTATTATAATAGAACAGATGAAACACTCAGAAAAATATATAAGGTTTTGGGCTAGTGTACGTAATGTGCTTGCGAGTGAAAGTCTGCCTATCAGTCAGATGACCTTCTGCAATTTAAATCGAGAATATTTGTGTTTGTAAAAATGCTTGTCTGCGTCAGTATGTCAAGAATGTTGTGTGTGATTTCATTACACCCAAGATATTTCATCAGGACTCTCATGGAAATTGTACTAGTACTTTAGTACTTCATTATTATTTTTCCTTTTCAAAAAGACTGATGAGTGCACCGAAACTGTTCAAGATCAAAAGATGGATGATAAATCTCTATCTTAATGAGTTAGTCGTCGCCGTTAGAATTTCCTCAGAAGCCTGATATATATATTATATTCCAGCTAGAGAAATTAAGGCAAAAGCTGTCCTGCAACTCAGAGCTTTTAGAGAATAACGATATAAGTATTATCCCTAGCTAAGAAGACAAAATGCGAAGTACATTGTATAGTATACAAACATTTGTTGTTTCTGTTTTGTTATTGGTACTATGCTGTGTTTATAGCCAGAATACTTTGTTGCCAGTGATTTCAGTCCACATAACTGTGAGTATAATCTGAATGTACTACACGTCGCTGTTGTAAGTAATTGCAGCTTTGTGAAAGTAAAGAATTTTGTCGACCAGCAGTGCCGAGTTCGACACGCTCGATGACAAAATTTTCGATAAACTACCATCCTATCTAGACGGAACTTCGTCTCCTTTCTCCTTAGTGCCTCAAAAAACCGAAGAAACTCTCTGAATATATTTATATTGTGGGTGCTAACAGTTTGAGTCTTTTAATTTGAACGGCATCCATATAAGGAAGTCTTTAATGAAAAGTATAACTCTTCAACATGAGGACAAGACATGACTGTTTCAAACTAATAAATAACATGCCACTTATACAGCAACTTCTATCCTGAAAACTGTTACATCTATACTCAACTCCGAATGCACACATGATAATGTTCCTTCGTCTACGACATCAATAAACAATCATCTGTAACATTTATTTTCTTTCCTCTGACCCTCTAACTATCTATGTCTTTCCAAATCTTTTCTCTTTAAAATGAACAAAACTTATGCGACTTCTAAGTAAACTTCACTCATAATATACAGCTCAGCACTTGTACATACTCCCTTTCTTTATTTTACACTTGTCTTTTCATCCCCCAAAATACGGTAACAATTGACCCAAGCAAATGGCTAAACCAGTACTCTGAGTTGTGCAACACCGCTTCTTCAGATGACAATCTGATTCTCTTGCTTCTTACATCTTCAAGCAATTAAAATGTTTTCACACATATTACACGAAAGCTTGCTTAATATTTTGAAAAGCAACTCATATGAGCGATGTTTTTCAAATACAATTGTTTCAAAATCGTATTACCATCTGTTAGCTGCTTTTCAAAATTATTTAAACGTCCTCACGTCATTGATTAATCATTTCACTCAGAATCCAAACCAATAAAAGGTCATTGTAATCATTCTTTTTTGTGAAAGTTAGTTTCTGTTTGAACATTTTTACAAACTCTTATCTGCAGAATATTGCAATATTGAATGAAACTTCATTTTTTTTTCTGAAAGATTGAAAATCAACGAGCCTGATACTAACATGCATGATGTTCAATTTCGTAAATACAAGGCGCCAACAATTCTGCTTTCAAATCATTTTCGTTCTAAAAGAAAATCTTTAGTTTCTCTTTCAATCTAACACCACATTTTTTATATGAATGTACCCTCCATAAAGGCCTATGTTTTATTAACATCTGACCATGTAGTTTTGAATCCTTATG
>NC_042999.1:173998489-174013489 GCF_006345805.1 Octopus sinensis
TGTGTGTATGCGCATGTGGGGGAGGTGTTTCTATGTGTGTCTATGCTTATAGGTTAGTCAGCGAGGAAGAGATGTCAGTATCTATTACATTTGCAAGTCATCCCAATTTAATGAGATTGTAACCCATCCTGGACATCTTAAAGGTCGATTTCAGCGAGAAGTATATAGGTGGAACACAAACTGGTGTGAGAGGTCTGTTTCAAAAGTTTGTATCAAAGCCAATGAACGCTGCTGGAGGCACGTAAGCAGTTACTAAACGAAACACGTGCCTAAATGTTTTATTGAGGTACCGGCGCTTAACGTGTTGGACAAATGAGGAAAAGAGTGAAGAGAATTTGAACTGGGAAACGTATTCTTGAATGATGCTGAGGTACCATTGTGATATACATCATTCTGACATAAATTCTGGAAATGACTTACGTTTCACAAAAAATAACATTTTTAAATAATAAAATTCTAAGATATTACGAACTTATCTGAATGATACATAAATAGATATAAATAAATAAATAAATAAATACGTTATAATGGAAGAAATAACAATACATTTAGTTAGAAAGGTGAACTAATAGCAAAACTTCAAACAGTATATCTTGTAAATAACATAACCGAAACAATGTAATAAATTAAGTCAGTCGGCACAGTTTGATTATATATCACAGATAACAGACTCTGAACACAACTTTAATAACTGCCAGCTATGTTGATATAACACACATTTACTAATTCCCAATTGTTATTCATAGCTAGACTTATTTGATAATAACGAATATGACAGACTTTCCTCGGGGTAAATTCAGATATTATTTATTCATTCATTCATTTATTCATTCATTCATTTATTTATTCATTCATTTACGTTCTTTAAATAATCATAGATCTCACATGTATGAAACAGAAACCACTCAAAAATGATATGCCGTCAAACATACAAGTCAAGTTTTTCCCTGTGAAATCTAAATGTATAAAATATTTATATAAAATTAACAACAAGCAGGTGTATTAGTTTTTTATGTAAATATGTATATATATATATATATATATATATATATATTATATATATATATATAATATATATATATATATATATATATATATATATATATATAGGGAGAGTTTACGAAAACAACAATATATATTTATACTTAGTATTCCATACAATCATGAAAATTTACACACAAACGTTCTTATTCATACACATGAGACACCTACACATTTATACATTCATATATATTACATATAAATATGTTGTGTATGCGTGTGTGTGTAAAAATGATAAAATATGTGAGTGCATATACTACACATGGTTCACTCAGTGATTCCGTACTCAGTGCATAAGGTAGAGTGGGAAGTTATGTTTATTACATCAAAAAATTAGAGTCTTCTCGAGATTCTTCAGTCTACTGAGTGCAATCATCAATCGTCAGTCGACTGATAAGACTGTTATTATATATACAGGCATTCGCTACGTTTCTGCTACTTTAAGCTATGCATTTCGCGCTTACGGAAATTGTGAAATATGATTGCTAATATCGGCATAAATTATGTGATTTCACCTTTACGGAAATTTTAAGAATTTAAAAACTGAACTTCTTTATTAGTCTAAAGCAGGCCTGGCCAACTCGAATTACACAGCGGGCCACTTTAATCACAGAAAGTTTTTTGAGGGCCGCTTCTATACTAACAGAATTGAAAGCATTTTGCTTTCTCTTTAATTACGATAATGAATCGTTGATTCAACATGAAATATTATCGCTGCAAAAACAGCAGTATTTTTATTTTTTACTTTTCGTTACAAACTTTTATTTTTGATAACATTTTTTAAATGTTTGTTTGAATAAATCGATTTCAAGAAAGTATCAAGTGGGCCGCAAGATAAAAGTCTGCGAGTCGCATGCGGCCTGCGGGCCTCGGGTTGGTCAACCATGGCCTAAAGACACCTCTTCGACACTTTAGCGAGCATTAAAGTAGTTAATAATCTGAAAAACTCTAATTACGAAATAAAGATACCACCCATCACTGTGACTATCATCACTAGCTTGAGAACTAATGCAACTAATATCACCACCACTACTAACCCAGCAAATTTTGAATAATCACCTGACAACAATATTAGTATCACCATGATAGCGATGCAGCTACATATGGTGTATGTCAACACAATGGTATGTGTGGAGTTGGGATGTAGGTGTATGTGTGAGTAGGAGGGAATAGAATCTGATTTTATAGTTTAAGTCAGAGGTGCAAGGGGTAAAGTACCGATGAATTTGGTAACCCTTCAACTAGGGGTTATGCAGTACTTCCTTCTACCTTACTCCTTCACCTTTCATCGTCTCATTTCTATTTTTACATCCAAAGGAATTAGGTAATTTTTTCTACGTTCTATTTTTACTACATATATGCTGTGGACAATTGTTGATTACCAGGGCTGTTAGAATTACCTACAATTCATGATATCTAGAAACAAACTGTCAAGCTGAAGTGAAGACAGTAATGCAGAATGAAAGCGTAAAATGATTACACTAGATATTATATTTGATGCTTTAAAAAAGGCTTGATGGGGGAGAAGAAAATCAGAAACATGGCCAAAACATTAAAGCTTGTGGTAACAATACGTTAAAAACTGCAAGAAAATTAAATGATGTGCTCCTGCACTGTTTGGGTACTTAAGATAGGACAACCCTTGGGTTTATAGACTCTGGATCAAACACTGTAATGTCCAAAAAAACACGATTGTAATTTTAAAGATAATCGAACGTTTGCATGACAATTTGAAAAGAAAAGACTGAAATAGGAAACTTCTGCAAAACAACTCCACTACCTAGTAAAGATTAGATTAGAAGATTTAAGATGCGCTTGAATTTGTACAACATAAAAATGACTGGCCGCCAGTAAACGATTCTGCTAATTAGTCTGAGCATCCAATATTTTAGACAGCATTCCTTTAAGTTAACATTGACAGAAGGGATATAAAGGAAAGAATATATATAAATAAAACACACACACACACACACACACACACATATATATATATATATATATATATATATATATATATATATATATATATAGATGCATATATATATATATATATAATATTAATTAGAGACAAAACCACTATTATGCAAATCAAACAAAGAAAGACTTAATCCAATACATAAAAAATTTTATATAAATTAAATATAATTAAGATATCCACTACGATCGTTTCTTGCCACTTCCATGGACATTCATCAGGTGGTTTCAAGACCTAAAATATAATCAATATTTTTAAGATATAAATTTGAAATGACTAATATATATAAAATATAAAATTATCAATGAAGATATATATAATCAAGAACTAAAATAACCTCTATAAACGATTGTATATAATGAAACCTAGTATATTTAAATTCTCATATTTAAAGATGAAATAGCTAATTTCAAAAAACAAAAAATAAAAAATATATATATACACACATGCTCATGCACATATATCCATGTATGTATATAAACATATCTAAATACATACACAAACTCACACACACATATATATATCTATACATACACATAAACATATAGACAAAGATAAATTTATAATGTAGCCGTATACTTCAACACATTACTTATTCATACTCACCCACACACACATACAATCACTCATTCATAAACATATTCTCTCAGCATGAAACTAACACAGAGGAAAAATAACATCCAGTAGCCGCAGATACTCAACCACAAACTTATAGAAATATTTCATTCTTAGTAAAATATTATTAAATACTATATACTATATATATGTAATAAACATATATAAATACGTAAACAAACACACACACATATATATTCTATATACTATATGCATGTAATAAACATATATAAATACATAAACAAACACACACACACGTATATATTTATACATACACAAATACATAAAGACAATATTTCTACACATTAATAATGCATACTCCCACACACACACATACAATCATTCATACATAAACGTATTCACACTGCAATACTCTAACACAGAGGAGGAACAAATCCAGTAGACACAGATACTCAGCTACATACTTATAGGAATATTCCTTACTTAGTAATATATTATTAAAAAATATTATAATTACTATAAACAAATTTATGAATGGGAATATTATCTTATATAAAATATATATATATATATATACGTATGGTTTCCGACCAGGGAGAAGCTGTTTAACTCAGCTCCTACAACACTATGACTGGGTGCTGAAACGGCTGCTCAACCACTCAAATGTGGAAGTGATATATCTCGACTTTGCAAAGGCCTTTGATAAAGTCGATCATGGAATGATATGTCACAAACTGCGTGATCTCAACTTAGTTGGAAAACTGGGAGAATGGCTTCATGACTTTCTGAAGGATAGAAGTCAGGTGGTAGTAGCCAATGGGGCCACCTCCATTAACACACAAATAGTGAGCGGTGTTCCGCAGGGCACTGTTCTGGGACCACTACTGTTCATAATGGCCCTCTCAGACATGCCCTCAGCCACGCAGAGAGCCACGATCACAAGTTATGCAGATGATACAAAAGTTTCACAGGCAATACAGAACCCTGAGGACACTAAACACCTGCAATGTGAGCTGGACGAAATATACAAGTGGGCTGAAAAGAATAGCATGCAGTTCAATGCTGGAAAGTTTCAAGCTTTATACTATCAGCATGCAAAACTGAATGCAATACCCAATGAATACACTGGACCCGGAGGGATTGCAATCCCAGAGGCACAATCAGTGCGTGACCTGGGTATTCACATGAGTGATGACGCGACCTTTCATGTACATGTTGCTAAACTGACAATGAAATGTAGACGGCTGGCTGGATGGATTCTTAGCACCTTTAGAACAAGAGAACAAGAAACCATGATGGTCCTCTGGAAGACACTTGTCCTAAGCCACTTTGACTATTGCTCTCAGCTATGGTCACCATCCAGTGTCAAGTTGATCACAGAACTTGAGGCGATCCAACGAAGCTACACAAAGAAGATAGCCTCTATGCAGAATGTAAGCTACTGGGAAAGACTGAAGAGATTAAAATTATATTCCCTGGAGCGTAGGCGGGAAAGATATGCCATAATATACATCTGGAAGATCTGGAGGGAAGTGTCCTGAACTTTGGCATCGAGAGTTACGCAAATGCCAGAACTGGGCGCCACTGCGTGGTGCCTAGGACTCCAAACCTGCCATCAAGATGTAGGACAAGATTCTGTGATAGCCTGGGCTTCCGAGGCCCACATCTCTTCAATATCCTCCCGAAGAACCTGAGAGACCTGCATGGGGTGGTTACAGATGTCTTTAAAATGAAGCTGGATCTCTTCCTGTCAGGTGTCCCAGATGAACCAACTTCACGGCAGGAGGGGCAGATGAGGGCAGCTGCATCGAACTCTCTCATGCACCAAATAGCAGTTGCTAGAAAGCCTCCATGAAGTGAAACCAAGTAGCAACACCAAATGGCGGTGCCCCAGCATGGCCACAGCTCATAAGCTGAAACTAGAATCAATCAATCAATCAATCAATCATATATGTTTATTACATCGAAACATATCTATTTATCAAAGTTTGTCTAAATTATTTAATAACTAATAACAAAGAAAAATACGATAAATAGATCACTACATAAACAACAAGATTAACATAAGGAGAATATTATTATTCAAAGGCTTATACATATTAAAAATTACAATTTTGAGATCTTAAAATATACGTACCTTCTTTGCAAGTTTTAAACTATGAAGTAAATTTGAATGACAAACGTCTTACAGCGTTTAAGAAATTACGTTATCAACAGAAATAGAATAAATTTTTAATAAATTCTTTGCGCGTGATGAACCAACGTTATTTAAAGATTTTGAATGGAATAATATGTTTATCATCGTAAATAGAATGAATTTACTAAAAAATTCTTTAATAAAACAAGCATGATAAACGAAACCCAAACAAAACAAATATAATGATCAAAACCACCCATTACCAGATACACAAGAACAAACCTATATAGCAATCGCCCCCATCTATACATTCACACACATATACACACACATATTTAGACACACCCACACCCATATACATATACACACTCACACATACATATACATACGTACAATACTCGATATATACACCAATATATTCACACCCACACCCATACAAATAAATAAATAAATACATATACATCCATAATATATATATATATATATATATATATATACACACACACATCATCAAATACACATATATATAAACACACACATTCACAAAAAAATAAATAAATATGTATGTATGAGTGTGTACACGCATACGGGTGCAATCGCGCGCACATGCAAGCATGCATGTATACATGTGCATGCACAAGCACACGCATGTACATGTGCACGCATGCACACCCGCATCTACACATACACTTTTACACGCGCACACGTGCACACACGCACATGCACATGCATATTCACGGACACCCTCCTATACATCTATATATACGTATATATGGCTACATCACAATCCCACCCAGCATAAATAAATCTGCCATGATCACCATTCGCAAACTATAATACAAGGGGATTGGAAACATTCACAATATGTAGGGGACAACCATCCAAATCCACCCCTATGCATTCAACAACATGTGGCTCCCATTCATCCAATTCAACCCGTATCAGGTTATACCCATATATGCCATAAATTAATAATATAGTATAATATATGAATGTAAATAAACATATCTAAATACGTACACAAATCCACATACACATATATATATCTATACATACACATATACATATAGACACAGATATAATATTCATTAAAAAATAACCATGATAAATGAAACCTACATAAAAAATTAAATGACTAAAACCACCAATTATTAAATACACAATACAAATCTATATAGCAATACCCCCACACTATAAACTATTTCCCACACCCCCACATCCCAAACTAAGACTAATATTCATAACAAACCCATACATACTACACAAAAAATTTATAGTACAACCACACACACTCATACACAATATAATAAAATACCAAACACACACATGCACATATACATATATACACATACACATACACATGCACAAATACGTATATACACACACACACATCTACATACATATACATATACATACACATATACACATATATACTCACATACTTTCATATACATATATACACACACATGTACACACACCTACACCACACACATATACATACTCATACATACTTATACATACATACAATACTCGATATATACACCAATATATACACACACATCAACAAATACTCATATATACAAACACACACATTCACATAAATTATAAATATATATATATATAAATGTCTATATACTACAATACATAATAGAGGTAAATAATAAAATAAATAAAATAAATCTAAAATAAATAAAATTGTAACTTACCAGACTCAATATTCAATAAACAGTAATATATTAAATATACATTAATAAGAAATTAATTAATACAATGAAGAACCATCTATAATCTAACTATATATTAAAACCTAAACTATAATCTAACTATATATTAAAACCTAAACTACATAACTAAAATAAATTATTATAAAAGTACTCTAAACACTTAAAATTTAAAATACTAGAACAAAACCCATAATAGGGAGCTATTTAATGTTAATAAATAATTATTAATTATCATGAAACTTATTATATAAGTAAAGTAACCTGTGTCTGCATTTTATTTTGCGCTCTTCACCTGTATTCAGTAAATTATCATACTTATAAAATAAAATTTCCTTAAACTCATTAGAGCACAAATAACAAAAATTCGCTCCTGTAGTATATGATTTAGTTTTACAAATTATTTCCCAAGATAAATTATAATTAATATTTTGTGATTTAAGTCTCCAAATGTACTTGCTAAGTCCAGTGGAGTTGATTAAGTTTTTATTTTTAAAAGAATTCAGAGGTTGTGCGATTCTTAATTTTATTTTAGAGGAAGTAGACCCTATATAAATCGCTTTTGGGTAATTATTATTCTTAAAATTATTATCATGTAATGTAACTATACTACATCATTAATATCGCATTTATTATTTAATTTACATTTAGATTTATCTCTACAAGTACAGTTAATATATGTCTTATCTTTATTATTAGTATTATTAAATAATTTATTTTTATAAAAATTATTCAGTTTAAATTTGTTAAATGAAGAAATAATGTTACCTACATTATTAGTGGTGGAATAACCTACTCCAAAATTATTACTAGAGAAAATGTTTTTATATTTACGATTATCTCGAATAAAAAGTTCGATAATATCTAAAATCTCTTTAATAATGTTCGTTTTAACTTGATCACCATAAGGAACTATTAACCAAATTTTATTCTTATTTACCTTCTTATTATTATCACTGTCATTATTATTATTGTAATTATATTTCTTTATCATATTAAAATTATTACTATTATCAGATTTATCTCTATGTACAACATTTAAAGAATTATTAATGTTATTAATTTTATTAATATTATTATTATTATTATTATTATTTTTATTTTTATTTTTATTTTTATAATTTCTAATATTTTTACCACTAATACTAACAAAATTATAATTATTATTAATATAATTATCTCTAAAATTATTAGTTATATCTTTATCATTAATTTTATTATAAAATTTAATATTCCTATTATAACCTGCCTCTCTAAGGGCCTCATTATAATAAGGAGCATGTTTATTAAAAATCTCTATATCATAAGAGAGTAATGAAATACGTTTACTTATATTATTAATCAACGATTTTTTAATAGAATGTGGGTGATTACTATTAACATTTATATATCTAAGGGTCTCATTAATTTTATGATATGGTTGTGTTTTACCTGTAATTAGATTAAAATTAGCATCTAAATAATTAACATTAGAATTCTCCTTATATATAGTGATACTTAAACCATATATATGTACCTATCCGACATGGGTGCTAGCGCCAACACTACCATGTCGCACGCTTAGACAATTGTGGAGATATCTTCACATGACACCATCAGTTGTCTTGTCAACCCACAAATAAAGTATATATGTATGTTAACAGGCATACCCGGCATTTCCATCTTCCCTATGGTTCAGAGGTGTTGAAATCAACCCGGAACAATTCTCATCGCTGCATCGCCAACGGTCTTTTTGCTTTTTGTTCCAGCTTTAATGAATGTCCTCTGTAGAGGATCTTGTCTTTTCCTATTTGTGTTTTGACAATTTTCATTTCGGTTTCCATTTTTCTGACTTGGTACTGGATTACAAATTGTAGCATTTGGTTTAGTTGGCCTTTATATGTATTATAATTTATAATTCAAAGATTAAAAGGTCAATTTCTGTTGATTAATTATTTCATTTTTGTGCAAGATATACTGAATTGGATACTTGCCGAAACTGGGAACTTGCTTAGTTCGGACTTGTAATGTTAGCACTTGTTAAGCTGTGGCTCTACCTGAAAAGTTACTTGCTAACATTCTATTTGCTGGGCTTTCACTTGCTGAATTAAAGTGCTCCCACATACAAACAAACATACATACATACATTAATGAATGACGAACGAACAGGTGTTATGTAATGAGCTGCATAAACTTACGGCTCTTTCGGCTACTGGATGTTGCCAAGCACTCACGTCTGAGTGTACTGCATTTTATAACATAAAAAGCTGAAAGCTAATGGAAGTGATTACGTAATTGTTGTTCTTTTGTAATTCATTCATTAATATTACGCTCTATACTCACCTCACGCTTTACTCTAAACTACAAATATACTGATTACTAGCGTAAATATGCCTGAGTGACATGATAGACACACACACACACATATATATATATATATATATATATATTATATATATATATATAATATATATATATATATATATAATGTTGCTCAGGCATAGTTATCCAAGTAATCAGTATGTATATATATATATATATATATATATGTTTGTAGATATACATTTATGTTTGTATGTATGTATGTATGTATGTATAAACGTACGTATGTATGCATTGTAATATAGATAGATTAAATTATGTACACGGGTGAACGTAAATAGGAATAGGATACAGTAATAATGTGAAGGAGATGGCCATAAAAGTGTGAAGTAAATACGAAATAACTGATGTTGATAGTAGACACAATCAATAGTAAATAAAAACCAAGATAATTTTATCTATTTGATAAGTAGTGTATGAATTTTATAAGGTGTTGCATAATTAATTGAATATTCCCATATAGAAGTAAAAGATTTAGTAAAACGTAAATAGAGTGTTAAAAATGTGTGCAAGAGAGGAGAGAGTAAACTGTATAGAAATAATAATCTGGAGAAAGTAAACAACATTTGTGAGAAAACTTTACGAATTGAATAACGGTGCGGAAATTTTGAACTAAAATGCGAAAGAGGTCAAAAGAAAGGTGAGTAAAATACTTTTCTTTTTTAATCCAGTAAAAAACATTAAATAACAGAAAAGGAGGCAAAGAACTGACTAAGGGTAAAGATATCGATTAATATATCAATAAAACTGTTTTGAGTAAAATGTATTTATTTGTAGGTTAATATTTAAATAAAAAACAGGAAATATATAGAAAAGAGTAGAAAGAGATGTGGTGTAGGAATACGTCGATGGAAGGAGATACAAGTAAAAAAGAGAGAAAGTGATGTAGTAGCTAAAGAATGGCTGAGCGTCGAAATGGGTTTTACAGTGTTATCGGGATTCATCTAAGCGGGTAAAACTGGGGTTAAATTAGGAAACATGTTAAAGGCGAAATGTCGGTCGGTAACTCGAAATGAGAGAATAATAGTCGCTAAAACATATTTTAATATAGACATTACGTCTAAATGAACAAAGTAAATACGTTAAATCTGCGTAGCTAAATAAATATACTTCGGTGATGAAAAATTCCCTTGGTAATATTGGTTGATATCTGCAAAAAGAAAGATTATATATAGTAAGTTGAAAATAGAAAATGTAGCAAAACTATATCACACTCATTAGGACAGTAAATTTATAATCAGAAGGAAATTAACAGGAAAAGGAAGTGACGATATATATATATATATATATATATTATATATATATAATATATATATATAAACGTGTGTGTGCTTGTGTGTGCGTGCTTGTGTATAAGTATATATATACGAATGGATGGATATGTATATATATACATATATGAGTGTAGTCTTTATATATACGTTATATATGCGTGTGGTGTGTATGTGTGTATATGTATGGATATGTACAAATCTTATGTTTGTAGACATTTTTATTTTATTGTTTGTATATATATATATATATATATTACATATATATATATATATATATATATATATATATATATATATATATATATATATATATATAATATATATATATAATATATATATATATAATATATATATATATATATATATATATATATATATATATAAATCAGCAGGACACACTTTTCATTGGAAGCAAGATTTGTGTAAAAGGCGATGGAAATATCGAAAATAAAAATAATAACGATAACAAAAATACAACTGATGAAAAAGTAACAAATATACTCAGACGACAGCTCCTGAGTACTGCGAAAAAGCAAAAGCTCATGTATTATGGCCGTAGTCGAAGAAGTAAAAGTCTGGAAATATCATGGAAGGAATAGTAGACAATATCAGTATTTGGTTGGAGAGGAGCTGCATGGCAGCTGGAAAACATAGTCGGGAAGGCAATGCAACGGTGATGACTCATATAATAGTGGTTTCAAATTTTGGCACATGGTCAGCAAGCTCGGGGGAGGGGATAAGTCGACCCCAGTCCTCAACTGGTACTTATTTTATCGACCCCGAGAATGAAAAGCAAAGCTGACCCCGGTGGTGTTTAAACTTGATACGTAAAGTTGCACGAAATGCACAAAGCATTTTTCCCAGCTTGCTAACGATTCTGCAAGCATGCCGCCTTATATGACTCAGATGATGATAATAGAAATAAAAGATCATTTCCTTGCAGTTGGTGATGTATAAAACACTGCACTAGCTACTGTTCTCCATTGGTTTAAAATATATTTCCAGCTTGAAATTTCACTTTTCCTATTGGAGTTCCTGAATGTTTACGTGTAATTATATTGTAATGTAACGTGAAGATACTAATATAAGTCTATATACGTGCTTACTGAGTTGTTGCTAGTATCATTGAAACTATGCTAGCATTTTTTAGTTTAAATGACAATTATATTTAATCTTGCTACTACTATCTGAGTTCAAATTCCGCCGAGGTCAACTTTGCTTTAATTACTTGGAGGTAGATACAATGAGTACCAGTTAAGTACTGGGGTCGATGTAATAGATTTACATCTCTGCTCCCGAAATTGCTGGCCTGGTGCTAAAATCTGAAATCAATATTACAACCACTATTAGGGTTACTATGTAGAATTTAATTTCTGTGGATTAAATGAATATAGATTCAATGCAAATTGTTGAAACAGGATGAGTTG
Organism: Octopus sinensis; assembly: GCF_006345805.1. Classification (NCBI taxonomy): domain Eukaryota; kingdom Metazoa; phylum Mollusca; class Cephalopoda; order Octopoda; family Octopodidae; genus Octopus; species Octopus sinensis. The sequence goes on from NC_042999.1 coordinate 174,011,002, forward strand.
TTTTAATGGTGTTCTTATGAAAACATACCCTAAGCAAGAGGAAAAAATTCTGGCTGTCGAGTTAATTACAACGAAAGGGAAGGTGATGGTGTATACGTGTGACTACAGTAGGTTCGATATAGAAACATTTGCCTTGAAAATCACTTCTACCTAAGGCTCCATTGTAGTACAGTGTTGCTCCTTTAATGGTTTGTATGTTGTGAGAGATGTTTGGGACTTCAAGCAAAATTTTCTAAACCAAATTATTTGTTTTAAGGATATAGTTTAATGATTTTTCAGTTTTCTAAACTACAAATTGTTAAATTTTACATCTATTGAGTCACCTATCTCTTTTACTCTTTTACTTGTTTCAGTCGTTTGAGGGCGGTCATGCTGGAGCACCACCTTTAGTTGAGCAAATCGACCCCAGGACTTATTCTTTGTAAGCCTAGTACTTATTTTGCCGAACCGCTAAGTTACGGGGATGTAAACACACCAGCATCGGTTGTCAAGCGATGTTGGGGGACAAACACAGACACACAAAGATACACACCACACACACATACACACACACACACACACACACATATATATATATATATATATATATATATATATATATATTATATATATATATATATATATATATATATGCATATATATGACGGGTCTCTTTCAGTTTCCGTCTACCAAATCCATTCACAAGGATTTGGTCGGCCCGAGGCTATAGTAGAAGACACTTGCCTTAGATGCCACGTAGGGAGACTGAACCCAGAAACATGTGGTTGATAAGCAAGCTACTTACCACACAGCCACTCCTGCGCCTATGTTTAATTTAGCTTCAGAAGTGACCTATAATCCAAATTCTTTCTTTTCTTAATTGTGTAGACTTGCTGTTATTTAACAGTGGTACACTGTCTTCCAAACGAAAACCCCCTTGTAACGACTGGAATTTGGGTTTAAGACGTAAAAACAGAAAAAGCCCAGCAGGTTCGCTAATTTCTACTGATGTTGCCCTACCCATGTGGTCATCAAGGGATATAAGGTGATATTTTTTAAATTCATAATGAATCTTGTTGCTTTAAAAACAACAAAAGTAATAATATCAATGACAAAATATTTGACATTAAGGATGGATTTGGAGACATCATGCCTTTACCCAAGAGAGGAAGACTAATAGAGGAGTACAATTTAAGGATTTGCCATTATGAAGAATTTTCTGAAACCAGTTAATACCTCCTTCACTATTTTACCACAAATATAATGTGATATTTCGTTAATATTAGGGATTATTTTGTCAAGAATGTGCTTGCTAATTTCCCCAAAATCAGTTTTAGAGGGCTTGATTATTAGAAGAATTTTGTTGAAAATTAACTTTATTTCGATCAAGAAAAAAACAGCTTTAGGTATTAATGGATGACTTCTGGTATGAATATTTAGATTTACTTTTATGACTTAACCTTAAGAATTAATGTTAAGTAGTTTCCTTATAATTCTTGACAATGTTACTAATGAGTCTATAATGCTTTTTGTTTATATCATAATTTTCTGGCTTTATCTGATTGTATAAAAATCTAATTAAAGGTTCCCATATAGCTTCATTTCTTCTTTAAATTTTAATGAAAAACATTCTTAAATTTCCTTAACTCCAAGTTGTGTTTTTATAAATAAAAATAAGTTGAGACAATGTATTAGGAAGTTGACATCTGTCAGCTTTAAATCAAAAATTTTATATTATTATTCTCCTTTTGTCTATCATAAACAAGTATCATCAAGTCCGTCTATTCAACACTTTTGATTCTAATTTCAATATTTTTAGTATAATATTTTATTACTTTTATTCATATCATTAGATTTTTTCCAAATTGTTTACCATTTCCGATTTATTATTCCCAACACTATAGTTGTTGGTTACTTTACTCATTTTAAAGTTTTGTTTTTCTTTATACTTAAGGCCTTATCCTTATAATTAGTATTCCGTTCATTACCTCGTACCTTATAGCATTTTCTCAACAACTATCGTGAGGATAAAATGTTACTATCTTATATTTATTACTCCTTGTAATTACAATTTTCATGAAATTTATTTTATCACCGTTGTTAATTTTAATTCATTTTTTTCAAACATACTAATTCAATTCTACATGTTGTATGACTTCCTCTCTCGCCCCTTCAAATAAGTCTTGCTTTCTATCTACTTTTTCCTTCGTCCATATTTCAAATGTGTGTTTGTGCATGTGTGTGTGTGTGTGTGTGTGCATACATGTATATATTCATATGTATGTATATATGAATGTGTATGTACGTGTGTGCGTGTGCGCTTGCGTGTGTGTGTGCGTGTGCGCTTGCGTGCGTGTGTCCAAACGTCACCAATTTATATTTAGCCACATGAAGTTAAGATATTATTATATCTTATACATTTAGTGGTAATCTCTCAATTAATATTATTTAACCATATTTTCACATTTTGCCTTACATGCATTCTATCTATAACTTACCCAAATTTTAC
>NC_042999.1:174018489-174055989 GCF_006345805.1 Octopus sinensis
CCCTGCCTCTTTTCATAGACAGTTATTTATATCCACCTGACTACTTCTAATGTCTTATTTTCCTCCCTAGGGAAAAGGGATACATATGATAATATTTTTGACTACATGTAGCTGTCAACTCACTTTTGTCCTTTATTCAAAATAGGCACAGTCTTCTAGCTTTAGATTTCGAAGTTGACAAAGACACACATGAATTAGAAATGAATTACAACTCTATGATCCCGCTATGCACCAGCGATTTTTAGAACTTGTAGTCTATTCTTAGTTAAAATAGTGACAACTTGAATTTCTGTCATCATCTTACTGTGCTAAAATATTTAAGAAAAATCACATTGTGTCCTACCTGTTAAAATTCCATTTATTTGTGCAGCTGAGAATGGCACTACATTTAAAGTGATGTAATGCTTGCATTACTCAATTAAATGGAGCCGCTTGAAACGGTTGTACTGCATTACTACTTGATATGCAGATGCTTATCTTGATTATATATATATATATATAGTTAGCACACGGGGCAAAATGCTTAGCGGCATTTCGTTCGTCTTTACATTTTCAATTCAAATTTCGTCGACTTTCCCTTCCATCTCTACAGATTTGATAAAATAGTACCAATTCTTGCCCGAAATTGTTTTAGATGTGACTATTTTAATTTTACTTTAACACTCAGTCTATTTTACACCAAACACTACCATAATTACACCATGTATACTGTTATTATTATATTTTTGGTGGTACATGTATATAATTTAGTCCTATACACTCCTTATTAAGTGTATGTTTTAAGTCTATGTGTGCGTGTATATAACCATACATACAAGTTCTTTTTTCCACATATACTGCTTAAGTATACAAGTCATACTTCTCATCAATTATCTTAAGACTAGAGATGATTTGGTTTGTCCTGGCGTCTAAATGGAAACCGTAGTCAATTTGAAGGGATGGCTGTCTTGCTTTGACGATAACAGTATAGTTTAGTACGAGTCATTAACTGCCCATCAAAACTTCACTTAGCTGTAAATTCCAACACTCCAGCTTTGGAATCATTGTTTCATTGGTCATCAAGTTTAATAACGTTGAAATTCCTTGTTTCATTTTGGTCATAAAGATCTCTTCTCTCATAGATCCATCGTATTTCCTCAAGGTGTGTGAGTGTGTACATTTATATGCATACACACACACACACACACACACACACACATATATATATATATATATATATATATATATGGATGTATGTGTGTGTGTATGTATATATGTGTATATAGTATATAAGTGAATGTGTGCTTGTGTGTGCGTGTGTACATGCCCACTGTAGTATATGTTTGTCTTCTGCGTCTCTTTCTTTCTTTCTCATGGATACGCGCTATTCACTTTCCCAAACTATTTTCTTTAAACCTCTCCTTTGGTTTGTTTTTCTCTATCCTACAAATGTGTGTCTCTTAGTAGTAGTAGTAGTAGTGTAGTAGTAGTAGTAGTAGTAGTAGTAGTAGTAGTAGTAGTAGTAGTAGCAGCAGCAGCGGCGGCGGCGGCGGTGGTGGTGGTGGTGGTGGTGGTGGTGGGGTGGTGGTGGTGGTGGCGGCAGTGTTCGTCGACGTCGTCCTTGTGGTGGAGGTGGAATCCGAATTTCGCTGATAGATTTGGTTTCTTTCTCGTAACTACCTAACTTCAGGCAATCATCCCACATAAGGAATTTCTTGAAAAAATTCACATTTATATTAATTCCATAGTTATATTAAATTCTTTTCGCATTTTGTATAGCCATACTTTATCTGTCGAATTCATTTTTAAAAAAATACACCTTTCTTTTCACTTTTACGAAATTTTCCTTTTGTTTTCAAAACAGCTTATAAATAACAATACTGACCTGAATAATAACAAATATTATTCATATTTCATAACAATAACAATGTTGTCGTCGAATTATTCTTTCATTTCCGTTACTTCTTTTAACACATGTGCACAACGGAACTAACGTCGGATACGTTCAAAACACGCATTCATTTCTATAGAGAATAGTCAATCATTTGTCTTTTGTTGGGCCCATTTATGGATATCGCCAGCAAATCTTACAATAATATTAACATTTTTCTTGTCATTATCTTTAATATTACATTTTTCTAAATATGTTATATTCAAATTTCATTGATAAACTTTGATTTTTTTCATTTAAATACATAATTTCTTCCTTTTAAGCAAGTAGCCACCAGACACATTTTTTCATATGACAATTTTCAACTTTCTATGAAATTTTCTTGATATTTCGATTAAAACTATTTTTTTCAACCAAGTCCATTCCCAATAACAATAAATTTCCTTCATTTCTGTTGACAATAGAGATTACCTGGAGGAAAAAGTTAAAGAGGAGGAAGAGAGGAAGAATGTGATGGCTGTGAAGTTTCACCCTCGATCTGTAGCTTCGGCCACATACCTAGTATAAAAACACTGATACTTCACAAATGGATGCTGCATGTGGGTTTTCCTTGAAAAGATAAAATTCTTCTTGCTATCTTTATTAACCTACGGCTCATGAAAATGTTGTTCTCCGATTTTTAACCCAATGATATTTGTTCTGCTACTGCTTCCTAGAGTGGATTATTAACACTAATTTTATCAATGTAGATTAAATGAGAATTATGGGAAGTTAAACTCCAGTGAGGCTTCAGGTACGGCTACGCTCTAAATTACTAGAGTGAACGAAGGAATATAGTATACCAACAAGACAGTTTCTACGTGATCGTCTTCTTACCAGAAATAGATCTCGTATTTCCCTCAAATCACACCCTACTTTCTTTCGAAACGAAGGAGATACTGAATTTTGTAGTCTCAGAAACAATGTATCTGAATAGCAAACACACTAAAAATGTAAGATGGACTGATATCTGTTGGAATAATTTTGGTTACAGCTTTGTGCAATTATTTTGACCTGGGGATAAACAATAAATCAGTATTGATAACGACTCAGCACTTACATAAATACGAAAGTTAAACATATAAATTGAAAGAATTATTAAAATTTGTTTGCTGTGTCAGAAACTCTTCAGAATTACTGATCCGTGCCAGATTATATCAAGAATTATCATTGATACAATATTATCATTTTTTTTCTTATCTTTATGTTTCCTTAAATTACTTAGACTCCACCAGGTATCTGATATATAACTGTATAACCGTTATGAAGTTAAAATATTGCTATTGATTGCGACGTCGGTCGTTGTAAAAGGTGTCTATGAATTACATCCTCTTTCTCCGGTAGAAATTTTCATTTCTCAGTTTCTATTTTTCTTCTTTTCTTTTTATATTGGTTTTTCTTAGTAACTTCTTTGAAATACAAACAATAACGGTAACATTATCGAAGCATTCTATTATATTGATACGATTTTGCCAATTGAAAATTGTAGACATCTCTCTAAAGAAGAGTGATTAAAAATATCTCTATGCAATCATGAAGATTATCTCGTCGTGACTGACGCTATTATCATTGGTACAATTTTGCTTTTTTGGTTTAGGTTTTTATTTCTGTAAATGTTTCTATCTTTGCTTATTTCAAGATCTTTATTTTTTTATTTCAATTCATTCTATTCAACTACTAATGATTTATTTTTCAAAAACAGGTCATACTTGTTGATGTATATAAATACACAATGTAGTCTTGTATCGAAAAGCGTGAATAGTAAGAAGCTGGTGAAGAGTTGCGAGAGCACGGTAAGGTATAAAAATATAAAATCATAGAGGAACTATGTTGAAACATCATACCAACATTATTATTAAAGGAAAGAAAATGTTCTATTGAAAAGAATAACATTCTACGTTATCTCAACACTTACTGCCGCAGACCTCATATCTTTTGAATAAAAATGTCTATAAAACATCATTCACTAGCTTTCCTAGTAGAACATTTATATCGTCAGAGCGAATTTCAGAATAAAGCCCAGAAAGTAAATGTCTCCATATTGCTGTAATAACTTAAAAAGTGTTCTTTTCCTGCGAAATTGAGAGAATTAAAATTGTACTATAGGTTTTTTTCAACATAAGTTGCGATAAACTGCTACAGTCACTACTTCCATCGCTACTATTACAACTAACGTTGCTTGAGATAATGGCAATTGTTATATATTTAATAAAATTGAAAGACGACGCACAATGTGTCACGCTTTATCTTTTTCATTCTCTATTTATCAGTGCAAAACTATTTACGATTTTGGTTATTTTAAACGTTGATGCTTTATTTTAGAATATACTTATATTTAACAATATCAAAGCAATATACTAATTTGAAGTGTAAAGTTCGGTATATTGCTTTATACCAATGATTTTGCTTTTAGAAAATGAAACACTGCAAATTAGAACGATTTTATTGTATAAGTTCATAATGGAACTCAAAGACGAGGAATCTGCTCGCAATATCACTCGACCATTTAACTAGATGACTTTCAACGCACGTACTGGTTCCAAAAATTTCGAAATAAAGCTAGAACACTAACGATTAGGAAAGTCGAAGTTAACCCTCTGCGATTGACAATGACTTTTACTGAAGCTATTGTCGAAACCAGTCCACGAAAAACATCTCGAGATGTTGCAAATGAACTAAATGTTGATCATTCCAGTGCAATACATTGGAAGTTTAATGAATCTCGACAAATCGATAGCATATGAAAAAAAACACAGCCTCAAAGTCCGTTCTGCACTTCGTTAACGCAAACTAGACGTTTCTTTTCTTGGTTGCAATGAGACAAGTGACAAAATGACAGACTTTAAATAACAAACACCGGGGTTTGACACAGATGAAACACTAAAACACATAGAAGAAAGTTGTTTCAAACATAGATTGCGGGCACTGTTTGTGATCAGCATGTGGTAAAGCCCATTACTGCTTCATGAATCATGCTGAGCCATCATAACAGAAATAAGGCCAGGAAAGCAATGACATGTTCAAAGAACTGCAACATTTACGTCTAACATTAATTAATCAAAAAGAACAAAGGAACCAATTATTTTCTATGAAATCGCCCGACCATACGTGTAGCACATATCGCTGCAAATATTGAATGAATTAAGCTAAGAAACACTATGTCTCCAAATATAATTTCCATGACCCTCTCCGACCAACTATCACTTTCCGAGTATTTCGATAACTTCCTGCAATAAAGCAGCATCCATGCAGCAGTTTAATAACATTTCGTGCAATTCAGCGATTCTAACATTCCAGAATAAATAGAATTGATTCTAGTTCGCAAAAATATAGAGATGTTAATGGCTATTACTTCATTAAATAATATTTGATCTGAGCTGATTTATATAACTTTAAAGAGGATAATGAAAACCGCAATTATTTTGACACCAACTTCATATCATGCTCAGGCCACGCTTTACACTCAAATTTCGCTCGGAATCTTGGGATTTGCACTTTCAAGCATTTCGCTTCTCTTGTTAGTCGCCTTTCTCATTAGTGTGAAGGAAACAAGACCACTAGTTACTGGGGCTCAAGGTCCTCATCTTTAATTTCGCTTTTGCTTTAGCTATCGTACTCCAAATGCCTCCTAACAAGTCGATAGTGAAAATATATATGCTGTCACGGAAAGTTGACTTAGACTAGGGCTGGCCAACTCGAATTACATTATGGACCACTTTAATCACAGAAATGTTTTTGAAGACTGCTTATATACCGACAGAATTGAAAGCATTTTACTTTCTCATGCTATTATTACAATAATTAATGAATGATCGTTGATTCAACAAGGAATATATCGTTGCAAAACAGTAGTATCATTCTTTTTTTATTTTCCATTACAATCTTTAATTTTTGATAAAACATTTAAATAAATCCATTTCAAAAAAGTATCAAGCGGGCCGCAAGACAAAAGTCAGCGGGCTCCGTGCCTCAGAATGGCCAGCCCTGACTTTGACTCTATTTTGATATCTATCAAACACTTCAATCTCCCCTTTCTCTCACTCTGTAACTTTCTTTCATTCTCCTTTTATATATGTAGTGAAGAATTCACAAAAAAATGTCTACATATATATATATATATATATATATATATATATATATATATATTATATATATATATATATATATTATATATATATATGCAGACAGTTTATTTTTAAATATTCAAAATATTTTAAAATATTCAAATCCATATAATGAAATTCCAGTCCCACGGCCGTTTCTATAACCAATTGATTCAATATAAATATTGAAACTAGTTAATTGGGTATTTAATCAGAGAAATGTAACTCTCCTTTGGAAAATTCTCCCCTGGTGAAATGACCACTTAACAAGTTTCAATATGAAAATTTAAATTGAATTAATTTAATTTAAATTTAATTTCTGTAATTGGACTAATTGGATACGGAAACGGCTGTAGGACTAAAATTTTATTATATGGATTTGAACACCTTTAAATAAACTGATGTCTGTATGTCACTTTCTCCATTTTCTTCCTTTTCACAATCATAGGTATTTTAAATACCTATATATATATCAATGCAAAACTAATGTATTTAGTTTTCAATGAACGCTGGTATAAACCAGAGAACTAGGATGCTAGGATCCCTTAAAGGTTTATAGGTCCTTCATGCCATTATATATATATATATATATATATATCTTCGGAAAGTGTCGCTGATGAGATCACAGATGTGTGACGAAAGGTTTCCGGACAATTGACATGAGTTAGAATAAGAACAGCTATAAACGCTGGAAGAACAAATATATAGTGCGTGGGATTATTTGGCCAAAAACATGACTATCATTAATATATGTATATCCTTCAAGTTCATTTATGGGTAACGGATTGAATATGCATATAAAGCTCCTATCCTATAACGCCGGCTACAGTCTAATGATGCTAAATGACGGTACCAGTTTTGTGGGGGATTGTACCGAGCTGTGCCGACATAACGTACGATAAGTGCAGTAATACCAATAATAATCCTTGGATGGAATTAATTTATAAATATTCTAATGCATTGCTACGAAAAAAAATCATTTGAAGCAGAAAACCCCAACAGAACATTTTGAAACAGATAAACGCTAACCGTTTTATAATAGAATAAGGGAAGAACACAAACAACAAAACAAAATAACTACTATTTTCATATGCAATATGCTATACTATAATACTACCATTTTATGAAAGTATCATTTGTCAACCCAGACAATGATCACCGACAACTATAATACCGAGATTTGCAACAAAAGTATATTTTAAATACCATTTCATGCATGATTAAATTTACCATAATTTCTTTGGTCAAACCTAACTTTCCTTATGTTCGATGTTCATTATTTTCTTTGCTATAATAAAATTCTGAGCTTCAAAGAGTTTAGAGAGTCAGAGATGGTCTAAGTCGCTATTTACTGCTTGTAAGTTATAAAATAGGAAAATACATAAATGTTCATTCAGTGTAACATATTCTGACACCTGTGAATAAGTCATTTTAAATTCTGGAATCCAGGGATAAGCAAAATGTCTTGAAACTACAATACCTACCTATTTGTCATTTAAAACTGATAATCCTTTCTACAATAGTGACTGTACTTTGTATTCATTGTGGGTGGGGGCTACAATGAATAAGATCAAACAAAAGACCCATACTACCCATCCTCACATCTGCATACTCAAATAGCAAAATGCAGCTCTATCATATCACTCCTACTTACATATCTCACACTTATTCACTGCTTACCTTCTCATCTCTTCATAAAATTTTAGTTGATTCAAAAATTAATTCTAAGCGCAGATCCAAAAAGGATTTATATATAAATACTTGTGTAGTTAAATAATTAATTAATTAATTAATTAAGGACTCAGCGGATGCTTTCCTGGAAATCTACAGACCCCTTTCTGTTTAAATATAAAGAAAATAGGGCTGCATGAGGTGTTGGTTTAATTAGTCTTCCATCCAAATATTCCTAGGAAGTCACTCTAAAAAGTGACGTAAGAAATCATCGGCTTTGTACAAATAAATATCATCTACAATAAGTGCTGCGCATGCTTTCCCCGGTACGCGAGAGAACGAGTAGCTACCATTTATAGAAAGCGTCTGGCAAAGTGAATAGTCACCAAAAGGCCTAGTTATCCCACAATGTATCTTGTGAGGAATATTACATATTTCCTTTACAGAAGTGATAGCACTGGCTCCCTATCAAATCGTTGTGCACTCTCAGTGGTTATATATCTTCTTTAGATAAGCTAATATGATATTGTCTGTTTTCATCTATCTCGAATTACAATATAGTTCCTAAAATGTATTTAAACGCTCCACCTCATAGTGTTCCAGTAGAGTACTAGAAACTTTCTAAAACAGTTACTGTGTACTATTGAAATTTCAAGTGGATGTTTCGTTCTTTTGTCTTTCCATAATCTATTTCTATAGCAACCAGTCATGGTATCAATAACTACTTCAAAATGTGCCCTAAACTGCAGCGGGGACTGACAAAGTGAGCAGTTGCCGAAACATCAAGCAAAACAATTTCTGTTAAATATTCCACATACTATTTCTGCGGTATATTTGAGTTCCATTCCTCTGTCTGCTAAATACCCACAGAAATAAGGTCCCAGCACCTACTAGCTGATGAGACAGTATGCACTATTAATGATTAGATAAATATGCTCGATACAGATTGTATTGCTTAGTTTCATAAGCGTCAATCAGCTATGTCTACTTGTATATATGTCTATATTGCATTTTTATAAATAAATGTGTATGTGTAATTATATGTGTGTACATGTATGTATGTATGTCTGTATGTATGTATGTAGTATGTATGTATGTATGTATGTATGTATGTATGTGTGTATGTATGAGTGTGTGTGTGTATGTATGTTAGTATGTATGTATGTAACTGAGAAAATATGCTACATCTTGTGGCCGAATAAAATATAAGAAAAGGTTGTATCGCAAAACTGTTTTCAATAATGTGACTTTCAGCTTTGCTAGTAAATTCAATCAATCAGAAATAGTCGATATAATATACCAAAGATGGACATAAACTAGAAAGCGATAACCAAGACGACCAAAGAACACCTCCTGGCGTAGAACTGTTGAAGATATGAGAGAAAAGATATGGCGCAAGAAACAGAAAGCTGCTAAACATCAAATGGCTGAACCCCAATTGCAGAGAAGAGGATTAAATGTATTGTGGTTGTAACCTATAGTACGTTTACTCGCTAAGAGAAAAATGATGAAGTTACTGGTATTGTGTTTGATGTTTTTCGCTAATTCGTGTTTAAAATATAAAGTTTATATGTGTAATAGAGTAAATGTGTAGAGAGATAAATTGATATAATTTCTTCTGTAAACTTGAATAAAATTACTTTAGGAGATTTCAAATACATTACCAAACCTGTAACACATATCAGTAAGTTACAGTGTCTTCATGCAAAATATTTATTCACATTAGGAAAGTAGACTCTCATTGTACTTATCTATTTTAACAAGTTCTAAAAATCTGTGATATTTGGCACGCTATCAAAATTTTCACAACCACATTTCGTATTATTACTTACACAACGAGATGTAAGTGGTAAATTAGATTCTTTAGAAACTATTTCACTTCAAAGGAAATATTCTCCTTTTTTTCCAGATTAGCTGTTCTGTTTAACGACGAGACAAAAAATATTTTAAACATGTTTCGACTATGACTTTTATCGAACTTTTAATGTTATTAAAACAAAGATTATATAAGATCTTTCATTTCAGCTAAATTAGTATTTTATTTAATAATATCGAAAACAAGTTTATTCGCCGTTATTATGTTAGAATATAAATAAATGGACTTGCCTAAGTAGGTTTAAGAGCAGCTGGTGACTGATGAGCAAAACACGTTTTGAATGAAGAAATGACATGACAGAGGAGAAAATGTTTTGGATATACAATGTCACAATCCAGAGATACATATGCTGTGGTGAGATCATTTTTTATAGGAATGCTAGTGTATGCGTAAATAAATGTGGAGTTAGAATTAAAGAAAGTGTAATAGTAAGTTGAGGTTTTAAATACGACCTCTAATTAAGAAAGTGTTTGCTTGGTAATTATGGGACCCAATTCACAAAAATCTGTTATATTCAGATAATTGAACGCCAATAATGTGGAATTGTCTTATTGATTGCCATTGAATATGTCCCTTTGATGTAAGTAGGAGGTTTCAAATTCTATCAAATTGCATATAACAAGATACCTATTCTAGTGATGAACCTCGCAGCAACCTATAAGGTTTCTCTTGTATTACGAAAGCAATCGTATAGTGGTAACATTCGAGTAAGGGTACAAAAACATATGTATTTGGGACTATTCATTCAATAAGATAAACATGACTATACATGAGTATTCAGACATATTCAGACAGAATGTTCACGTTTATGAAGAAGCGTTGATTTAGTATAGTTATAGACATATACGTGGCAGCCATCAACGAGATCTGGGTTTCCAGGGCCCATGCACTTACGCCATTATCATTATTATTATTATTATTATTATTATTATTATTATTATTATTATTATTATTATTATTATTATCATTATTATTATTATTATCATTATTATAAGTTTTTCTTCTTTTAGTTTTGTTCCCATTTCTTGCTGAACTTCAATTGCTTAGGGAGAGCGATGTTGTCCTTGATAACAAGAGTAAACAAGAGAAAAAAAAGATTCGTCACAATTTTTTAAAAACTTTTATTTACCCATTTTGCATTTTCACATCTAAAATTGCTACTGCCCATTATAATATTATTGTCACACGACAATGCACTATAATAGCTAGAAGAACACAAAACAAAACTCACAGCTAAATGTACAAGAGGCAAAGAATATGAAAACTCTTGTGAACAATAAATAAAAAGATATGCCACAAATACTTAAATAAATCATTTGGAAGGCAGTAATACCAATAACAATAGCATTAAAAACTTTACACCTTCCTAAACACTGCGGTCTGTTGTGACAAAAAACCTCCCTTCAGTACAAAATGGATAGAATTTTTATCTTAACACAGTTACAGCGAAAATGAAATTTGAAGAAAAACATTTTTTCCACATGATACAATCCAGTAGAAGGTAAAGAGAAAGTTACATGTCTCTGCTTACGAAAGGGCGGAAGCGGATTAAATTTACTCCCAAGACAGGTATCACAAGCCCTCCTGGGTAAATTATCTCAATTTAATAACAGCAGAAGGTATGGTACAATCCACTGTAAGTTCACAATTAAAGGCGCAGCTAAAACGCTGGTTGAAATTGATGTGCATATCTTTTGATTTTACGTATGCACCCCAATGCGTGGATCAATGAACTAAAAGAGTCACAATAAGAGACACTGGACATGATATCGAATAATGGCTAATAGTGACTTTTGTATCGCAGTAAGAGAGTGTCGTCCAAGCCGGCTCGTAGGGCCCCTAACTATTGTCGCCAGGGGTCCTCACAAGGGACTTTTAAATCTTAATGACCACACACACACACACCGAAAGCCACAGAACCATGAAAGTGACAAGGCAAAAGAAGTGAGTTTCATAATACCGAGTGGAAATCCTAGCTGTTATGTTTGCTGAAGTAAAAATAACATAGCAGAGCTGAATACTCAAAGGAACTTGGAAGGTGTTAGGCAACAAACGAGGAAAATGAAACTAATGAAAATCAATAGCAACTAAAATATGAAGGATGAACTCCAATTTCCAAAGCACCATCTACCATATATCTGGAGATAGAGAAGGAAATGTCGTTAAACCCAGTTTTACATAAAGATGAGCATTACATCGTCCCCTAACAGTACCAAGACGTCGTAACATATCTTTCTGATGCATACATGTCGAAATAATTACCGATGAAATTCTCACACGCTCTGTAAAAATGGAAAATGAAATAAAATAAAAGAAGAAAAAAATTTAAAACAACGAAAACTGGTGATGAGGAACAATTACTCCTTACCAAAACGACATTGCTTTTCTGTAAAATAACATAGAAAATGGAGGAACCTAACAAACGTTGCTAGACAAAATTATGCATCTGTAGTGTTATGGACTCTCCAAAATGCTTTCTTCGTCATTTTACTTACCTTGGATATATATATATATAAAATTTTAACTTAAGGTATCTATGAGATACCGCCATGCTGAAAATAGCAGCCAGAATCTGACTCTAAAACCACCTTAAGTGTTCATATAGCACAAGACTATAACTATTATCGTCAGTTCTACCTATTCTATATTTTTCATACTATCCTAGATTTTATTAGTTACCTACTTAGTTTGTTGTTTTAGATCCTATACAACGTAAATGGAATTTTCTGCATATGAACTGCTTGTACTTGGATGATCTCAATTAAATTAGTCTTTTAACTTAATATAGCACATATCTGAAATCCTACGGCTTTTCCCTTAAGTGTATTGAACGCACCATTGAGTTATTTCCCTCTCAGTCATTTCTACACGAAAACACACACACACAGACACATACAGGCATATGTATATACATGCATAAACAAAATGATAGATAGATAGATAGATAGATAGATAGATAGATAGATAGATAGATAGATAGATAGATAGATAGATAGATAGATAGATAGATAGATAGATCCTTGTACATGATGATGATGATGATGATGATAACGTCATGCGTAATTATCTTGTGTTTAAAGGGTGAGTAAAAGTGATCAGTTAATGTAAGTACTTTTTTAAAAAAATACCGCGGCATATATGGGATGAGTATACTTATAAATATGACGTAATAGAAAATAGCCTGCAGATGAATGCACCACCCGTCATTTATTGGATAACTGGAAAAAGGATATATATATATATATTTGCATTGGAAACCACTTCACATCGACAACCGGTGATTGTCACACGCTGATGACGGGTCAATACCCAGAAACTCGGGTCCGTATGTATCACGTCAGGTTGGAGATGGGAAGGATGACTTCCCTTTGCAAATACTGATAGTGCCAGAAAGTGTGACAATAGCCAGCTGGAGGATATGCCTTTCTGGGGCTACAAGCTACAGTGGCATCCACGCTTAAGTTTTAGCCACATTTAAGTGGAAAATATACTTCAATATATATATATATATACTAGCAGTATAGCCCGGCGTTGCTCGGGTTTGTTTCGACCCGCTGGAATTGTAATTTTGAAAAGTAAAAATTTTGTGAACATTTTTCTGGTCGAAATATACCGAAAAGTGGCGACACAGCAGTGAAAAATCGTAAAAAATAGGGATTTTCATAGAAAAAAGCAGCTTTTTGATGTAATAATTTTTGGTGTTAACATGGTCCGATTTGAATTTTATGTTCTACTACGGAAGGAAGAGCAACCCTTCTTCTATCATACTCTCAATTTTGGTCAACTTGCGCCGCAGGGTCTCGGAGGAGATAGTGTTAGTTGAAGGTTACCAAACGTGACGCACACAGACAACTTCAGCTTTATATAGAGATAACACACTCACATTAATACACATACATAGACACACACACACATGTATGTATGGATGTATATATGTACATCTGTCCACTTCTTGCAATATTTTTATCCTTCACTTCCTACACACACACACACACACAGACACACGCACACACACACACGCACACACACACCTTCTTAGCTTAAAATTTCTTTCTGTCAACAATTGACAACAGAAGTACGCTCGCCAATTAATACTACCAAAATTTAACGACAGAAAGTAAATTAAAACCCATTTACCTTTTCTGTATTGTTATGGCAATCCGACCGTCGGTGTTTGTTTTTGCAAATGTTGTTCGAATGAGAGTGAGTTGTGTTTGGCGCCTTTTTTACTAATAACAAACACACACGTGTGTGTGTGTTTGAGTGTTTGTATGTAGTTGTTGTTTGAAACGTTTGTGTTTGTCACTGTCATATATGTATTGTATGCGTGTGTGTGAGGAATGGCAAACCAGATAGATAGCGCGCGAAGTTGTTTTGAAGTTCGCGCTCCGCTTGTGTGTGTGTGTGTTGCGTGCTTTAGGTACACAGCACAACATTACTCTCTCTGTCTCTTTACACACACTAACAAAAGCACTTCACTTACACCCACACTTTCTGTGTCGCACATCCCATCAAACACACACACACACACTCACGCACGCACACATGTACATCAATGCTTTCGGAGTGAAATGTTAAAATATTGAGTTTTCTCGAATTTTGTCTTAATTGGGGGTGAAATTGAAAGAAATTTTGTATGGCATGACCGAATGGAAGTACTTGTAAAAATCATAGGTAAACTGTAATTGAAGAAATTGTGTGAGGAGTAAATCGTTATGTATTTATTTGTTTCTGTTTGCTGGGGTTTTTTTTGAGTAGTGGTTTAAGGTACACTTCTCTCGTTTTATAGAAATAGTTTCACTTTAATCGTTGCACACTTGCAAAGAGAAAGGAGTAGAAATTAGGGTGATATCGTGAGTGAAGCAGATCGCTCCGTTTTTGTGTGTGTGTGTGTGCGTGTGCTGTAGCCCACACTAAGAAAAGCACTTGACTTACACACCACAATGTGAGTTTTCTCTAAATTTTGCTTAATTGGGGTTGAAATTTTAAAAACTAGACCTGGCACGACCCGATTTATTCTACTCTTAAAAATGCTAGGAAAATTGTAATTGAAGAAATCCTATATTGTAGATTTCTATAAGAGACAAAGGGAGGCAGATAAAATCTGCCTTTTATAATAAGATATATATATATATATATATATATATATATATATATATATATACATATGTGTGTATATATATATTTATATATGTATATACATATGTATATATATATATATCTTATTATAAAAGGCAGATTTTATCTGCCTCCCTTTGTCACTTATAGAAATCTACAATATAGGATTTCTTCAATTACAATTTACCTAGCATTTTTAAGAGTAGAATGCATCGGATCATGCCAGGTCCAGTTTTTAAAATTTCAACTCCAATTAAGCAAAATTTACAGAAAACTCACATTGTGGTGTATGAGTCAAATGCTATTCTTAGTGTGGGCTACAGAACACGCTCACGCACACACACAGTGTGCAACGAATAAAATGAAAGTAATTCACTTTTTGTAATGACTGACTGTTTCACTCTGCATTTCCACTTCCTCTTACACACATAGACATGCAAATATATAAATAAAATTGTAAGCTAACGTGTGTGTGTGTGTTGTGTGTGTGAGAGTGTGTGTGCATGTGTGAGTGTGTGTGTTGTGTGTGTGAGTGTGCGTATGTGTGTGTGTGCGTGTGCGTGAGTGTTTGAAAGGAAAGTTTTTTAGGACGAATATAAGACCTAACGTATATCCAAGTAGCAGAAAGATCGCCCAAAAGTGTATATAGATATTTAAATGTATTTGTGTGTGTGTGTGCGTGTGTGTGAGTGTGTGTGTGTGTGAGGGTGGGTGTGTGTGTGTGCGTGAGTGTGTGACAGGAAAGTTTTTTAGGACGAATATAAGATCTAAAGTTATCTCTAAGTAGCACAAAGATCGCCCAAAAGTGTATATAGATATTTAAATGTATTTGTGTGTGTGTGTGTGTGCGTGTGTGTGAGTGTGCGTGGTGTGTGTGTGAGGGTGCGTGTGTGTGTGTGTGCGTGTGCGTTAGTGTGTGACAGGAAAGTTTTTTAGGACGAATATAAGACCTAACGTATATCCAAGTAGCAGAAAGATCGCCCAAAAGTGTATATAGATATTTAAATGTATTTGTGTGTGTGTGTGTGCGTGTGTGTGAGTGTGTGTGTGCGTGTGTGTGTGTGTGAGGGTTCGCGTGTGTGTGTGTGTGTGTGCGTGAGTGTGTGACAGGAAAGTTTTTTAGGACGAATATAAGATCTAAAGTTATCTCTAAGTAGCACAAAGATCGCCCAAAAGTGTATATAGATATATAAATGTATTTATATATTCATCTATGCACACATGTATGTATAACGTGTGTGTATATATTTCCATAGAGGTAACCATTCACTCCATACAAAGTTTTTTAGGACGAAAATAAGATCTAAAGTTATCTCTAAGAAACAGAAAGATCGCCCAAAAGTGTATATAGATATTTAAATGTATTTATATATTCATCTATACACACATGTATGTATAATGTGCGTGTATATATTTCCATAGAGGTAACCATTCAATCCATACAAAGTTTTTTAGGACGAAAATATTTATATATAAAAGAAAGGTTGTGTGTCTGTCTACTCCGATTTAGATTCCTAACTACTCCCACATTTTGCGATGCAGTTTAACCAAAACCGGGTATCTTATAGTCGTGATTCATATCGAGCCCTTCTGGGTATTATCGCGCGTCTACGATGAGTCTATGATTTTACAAATAATTTACCATCATTTTTTTCCATTTTAATGCATATTTTTTTAATAAAGGGAAGTAACTCTCAAACTTCACACCAATATGCGTGCTCATATGCGACGTAATATCACATCAGCAGCATTTTCTCACACCCTCATTGCACTTGGCGAAGGCAAAATACCAGGGGATGAAAATGGTATTATTGCCATCGATTCCATTTGTACCATTGTTAAGACGCCTTCTGATCTCAGAGATGCAGTGTTCCAAGATCTACAAGCTAATTATCAGAATATGGATTGAATTGGCCAAAAGGCTATACTGGCCCCAGGGAATAAAACTGTTCACCATATTAATGATGAAATGCTAAAACTCATTCCTGGGGAAGTCTATGTATATCAGTCTATCGATACAACTCCTGACCCAGAGGACGTCATCAACTATCCAATTGAGGTACTCAATTCCTTTGAGCACCCCGGACTACCACCACACATTCTCAAACTCAAAGTTCGTGCCCCTATAATGCTCATCAGAAATTTGGTTCCCCAAAACAATGCAATGGCACACGTTTGATCGTTAAGTCCTTATCTCCCAGCGTAAACTTATATCAATATTTGCCTGAATAATCATTATAATTCAGTGCAATCATTAACAGTACTTTCAAGTAATTCAGCCCCGAGCAACGCCGGGCAATTCTGCTAGTATATATATATTTATATGTATGTGTGTGTGGGGGGGTTATGTACAGATATCGTTCCCAGCATGGCCGCGGCCTTCGGGCTAAAACATTTTAAAGGATTTTAAGGATTTATATAAATGCGCGTAAGTATCTATAAATCAATGTCTATATGGATGTATGTATAACGAGTCAACCGTAAGACTAAAACACTGGACTAAGAAAATACTTAACACTGACACAGAAAAAGTCAAATACACAAGCAAAAGAAACCGTAATAGGAATGAGGCAAAACTTTCCTCTTTCAGAAAAAAAAAAACAATAAATCAATAGTCCATAAATAAATGAGAGAAACATAAAGGGAAATAGAATGATGGAAAAATATAGGCAAAAATGTCAACAGTCAGAACGAAAGAAATTTAATCAGAATGATGATGAGAATGATAACGTCATGTGTAATTATCTGTAATGTTCTGAGAATTATTTCATTCTGTCGTAAGGATTTTCAGAATATTATTTTCTTTATTGTTATTCGTATTTCAGAAGACATTTCAAATTCATGTGCGTCAATATGATGTAGTAATGAAAACGGCTGTGTACATATAAATGTGTGCTTGTGTATATGCATGTGAGTGTGTGTGTGTATGCGTGTATGTGTGTGTGTGTG
Source organism: Octopus sinensis (assembly GCF_006345805.1). Taxonomy (NCBI): domain Eukaryota; kingdom Metazoa; phylum Mollusca; class Cephalopoda; order Octopoda; family Octopodidae; genus Octopus; species Octopus sinensis. The sequence goes on from NC_042999.1 coordinate 174,036,116, forward strand.
TGTGTGTGTGTGTGTGTGTGCATGCGTGTAGTGTACTATTCCGTTAATTGTAAGGTCAACAAAAAAGTACTCTATCCAACGAGAGAGGTATAAACCCAGTAAGAACTAGAACGTTAAGACTAAAAAGTACTAAGACAGTAATAATTATAGAATTAGAAAAGCTACAAAACTACAGCAATGGGCAAATAGCAACACTATCTTAGACTAGTTAAGGAGTATAAAGGACAGGTATATAGTTTGATACACACAGTATCATATCAGATTTTTATCCCTCGATATCGAGTTTCTTGCTGAATAAGGCAATTGAGTTCGTCAGAAAACGTGTTGCTATAGGCCAACCAGAGATTGAGCACAAGAAACTCTCCTTTTTAGTAAGGTTTCAGAGAAGGTCAAAAGTTTCTGGAGCCGAAGAACTGTTGGATGTATTGATGGCTTCGTATGACAATGCTGACATATGTGATCTAGTAAGTCTTTTTAGATCAGATATCCTCAGATACCTGTGATATTATTTCTATACCGTGATGATGGATTATAACAGTGTTCTCCAACACTTATATATGTTGTGTATTTTGAGATAAAGTCTTTAAAACTTTCGTGTAGAAACTGTCGTAAAATCATTAAAACAAATATTTCATTTCAAAAGCAGTGGATGGGGATAAAGACGATTTGTTGTGGTAGGTGACGAAGAGGAGAGTAAATATTCCAAAGACAGACTGGGAAATTCCAGTGATTCAGATCTATATGAAGACCTCTCTAGATCACATCTCTTTTTACTTGTTTCAGTTATTTTGACTGCGGTCATGCTGGAGCACCGCCTTTAATCGAGCAGCTCGACCCCGGGACTTATTCTTTGTAAGCCCAGTACTTATTCTATCGGTCCCTTTTGCGGAACCGCTAAGTGAGGGGGACATAAACGCACCAGCATCGGTTGTCAAACAATGCTAGGGGGACAAACACAGACACACAAACATACACGCACATACATATATATATATACATATATACGACAAGCTTCTTTCAGTTTCCTTCTACCAAATCCACGCACAAGGCTTTGGTCGGCCCGAGGCTATAGTAGAAGACACTTGCCCAATGTGCCACGCAGTGGGACAGAACCTGGAACCATGTGGTTGGTAAACAAGCTACTTACCACACAGCCACTCATGATGAATAGCATTTGAAGAAAAAATTTTAAATGCGATCATACTTTCTTTTATTATTAATTTATAATACTTTATGAAATATGTAGACGTTAATGTGTAAAATTTTCAGTACGATGTCGTAAAGTCAAAGTATTAACCAACAATTAAATTACTTTCAACTAGCCTATATTTTAAATTTTATACCATATAAGTAGTGATCAGGCCAATATCTGTATATACAATATAGTACTATTAAGTACCATAAAACGAAGACGTCGAGTTGACAGGACCGTCAGCACGCCGGGCAGAATGCTTAACATTTCGTATGTCTGTACGTACTGAGTTCAAATTCCGCCGAGGACGACTTTACCGTTCATCCTTTCGGAGTCAATTAAATAAGTATCAGTTGAGTACTTGGGTCGATGTGATCGACTTTCCTTCACCATCAAATAATAGAAAGGATAATGTATCATAAAACTGTCAATGAATCTGTAGTATATGGTGTATATAACGACAGTTTCTCCCTGAAATCGGAATTACATCCAACACTTTTCAATATGCAAATTGGGTATTATTTTTTATTTCCTATTCATTTTGTTTTTCTTTGTTACATCCATTAGATATAAATTATTATATTCATGAAACCACATTCACCATTGTTGTCTTAAGTGGTTGCCTTAGTTCACTCCGGCCAGTGTTTACACATAATAACTCGGTTGACAGTATATACTGCCTGTTTAACAGTCAGTTGATACATGGCCTGTAAATATTGATTTCAAATTTTGGCACAGGGCCAGCAATTTCGGGAGAAGCGTGGGGGTCGATCGACCTTGGTAGAATTTGAACTCATAACATAAAGATCGAAGAAATGCAGCTAAGCATTTCGCCCGGCGTACTGACGATTCTGCAGCTCGCCGCCTTACGTAGCCTGTAAATATTGAACAGTGTGTGCGCTAGACTTAAAACTAGTAGTAGTAGTAGTAGTAGTAGTTAGTAGTAGTAGTAGTGGAAGAAGAAGAAGAAGAAGAAGAAGAAGAAGAAGAAGAAGAAGAAGAAGAAGAAGAAGAAGAAGAAGAAGAAGAAGAAGAAGAAGAAGAAGAAGAAGAAGAAGAAGAAGAAGAAGAAGAAGAAGAGGACCGTGGCCTATACAATAATAGCGTTCAGTACTTACTTTTGAAGTGCACTTTCTAATTTATTACAATACGGAAACATCTACTTTCTGGATTTTCATTTTGAAATTCACTCTGACGTTCTCATTTTCTACTGGGAAAGCTAGTGAAAGATGTTTTATAGACATTTGTATTCAAAAGATATGAGGTTTGTGGCAGTAAGTGTTGAGATAATTCAGAATGTTATTCTATTGAATAGAACATTTTTCTTTCCCTTATTTCTTTACCAATTTTGTGGTATGATATTTCAACATCATTCCTCTATGGTTTATATATATATTTTACCTTAACATGTTCTCTCAACTCTTCATCGGCATCTTTACTATTCACGCTTTTCGATACAACGCTACATTGTGGATTTATATTCATCAATTGGCAAGTATGACCTGTTTTTGAAAAATGAATCATTAGTTCTCGAATAAAATGAATTGAAAAAAAATATAAAAATCTTGAAATAAACAAAGATAGAAACATTTCCAGAAATAAAAATCAAAACCAAAAAAAAAAAATTGCACCAATGATAATAGCGTCAGTCACGACGAGATAATCTTCATGATTGCATAGAGATATTTTTAATCACTCTTCTTTAGAGAGATGTCTACAATTTTCAATTGGCAAAATCGTATCAATATAATAGAATGCTTCGATAATGTTACCGTTATTGTTTGTGTTTCAAAGAAGTTACTAAGAAAAACCAAAAACGAAAAAGAAAGAAAACAAAGAAATGGAAATTCTACCGGTGAAAGAGGATATAATTCCTAGACACCTTTTACAACGAACGATGTCGAAATCAATAGCAATATTTTAACTTTATAATAGCTACACTGTTATATATAAGGTACCTGGAGGAAACTACTTAAAACTATGAAAACACAAGAAAGACAATATAAAATATCACCATGTAATATCAATGTTATTTCTTGATATAATCTAGTGCAGATCAATAATTCTGAAGAGTTTCTCACACTGCAAGTAAATTTTAATAATTATTTTGATTCATTTAACATTTATATGTTGGTCTGTTGTTATTCTTGTTCTCATCGAGTGTAGTAGTTTCACAGGTTCATTAAGAACGTCAGACAAAACGCGTTAGTATTTTATTACGATTGTATACTTTCTGATTTCAGTTCCTGCCCAGTGAAAGTTTACCTTTCAGGGTCGATATAATAAACTACTAGTGAAGTTCTGGGTATAATATAATCGATAATTACCTCTCACTTTTGCTTATATTAGAAATAATTATTGTTGTTGTTTAGCTCCGGGTGAAACATTATCGATCTTATCCGGTCGGAATTCATCCACCTTCCTACTGTGAGTGTTTGTCAAACAGTGTATCTAGAACTACATTATTCAACATTTCCTTCATGTCTGAAAAGAATAGGGCGTGATTGAGAAAAGTGTGGTGGCTATCATATTGTTATCATATAGAAACTCTCACTTTGGCTCATGAGGCTTCAATACAGTAAGTGCCATTAATATATGGGCATCCGCTGTGCTGTCTTTATCATAGAAATGATCTTACGCAAGAAATTAATTAGCAGAATTAGCAGAAACAGACTTCCGAAATGATTACCTTGTTATGGTTAATCCAGGATAAATTGGAGTTTATTTAAATGGACGGCTACCACTCTGAACCACACAAATAACATTCTATCCCTATCACTTCTAACACTACAAAAGTTCAGTAGACAATGCTCTTCTCAATAATGTTGAAATTCTTAGTAACCATTTGTACCGATTTAGTAAAATCAAATCTGTTGGAGATATACTGCTCTGTCACTCACCAATGGACTCTTTCCTCAAGAAGATTGATGAAAGAGTGCTAGTCCTTGACGTCAGTAATGCTTTCCAAAGTGTCTGTCACACGTCTCTTGACAAGTGTCCTGGAAAATCTTTCTACTTATGACCCATGTGTTATCAACTCTGATGTGAATTATATGTATATTGTAAGGGCGTCAGCTAAATCATTTATGTAAATTGATTTCAACGAGTGTTTGGAGTTTCGTCTCTATTTGATCAATGTTATTTTCTTATGAAAGTGTGAGATTTGTTTTTACTTTTCTTATTCATACTAGATTTATTATTCTAATAAGATTATTCAGCACACATTTCCTCATAAAAAATAGTCAACCAGTGAAAAAGTAGAAAAATAACACCAAGTAAGCAAACTATCAAACCAACGAACGAAAATAATCATTAGAACAAATATCGACGAATATAAAATGCCACCAAAACAGAGATAACCAGTTCTCGCCTGAAGATCGCAGAGTCATGAAACTGGAGTAGCGAGATAAAAACTCAGTTATCTTTATATTCTGCAGAATGTACAGAGCATTCATCTCTCATTGGTTCGAAACCATTCAACGTGAGCTAAGATGTGCTTGTCAGTGTATGCATGATTGCGTGTTTGTGTGTGAGTGTGTGAGCGCGTGCGTGCTGGTGTGTCTGTTGATTCACGAGAAGCGATAAATTACTCAATAGAAGTGTAGAGTAATTTTTAATATGTCATAACTGAAATGCTCCGATTGGATAGCAAGAAAACACACGTTGGTTCCTTATGCGTTGCATAATCGGTGAAGATACGAAAGAGAGTGTGACTGTATATACTGCTTCTGATTTATAATGAATAGACATACAAAAATGAGAAAATATTGTAATGATATTGTAATATTGAAACACTGTGTGTAAGAGTTTTATGAAGGAATTCTATGAGAGACATTTTTGGATAGCTAGGATTTTTCAGGGCAAAATTTCATTTTGCATTGCCTTAATATTTGCAAATGCATCGATATTATATCCACTGAAAGCAAAGGAAAGACTATAAGTTAAAGTGGGATAGAAAAAAAAATTTTTTCAATGAAGCCACATCCTAGAGTATGAAAAAGAGTTTTATGCATCATTTCCTATTTTTCAGGCAAGTATATTAATCTGCACATGTAATTGCACATTATATATAGATATATATATATATATATACATAGACACTTTCATGCTTATGCACCTGTGCATACACAAGCATAGACATTACCATTTTATACAGGCTCACTCTTCATACATGCGTACACGCACTTGCTCACACACTTCTTCATTCATTCATAATCACACTTATGCACAGACAGAGACGTGACCGTATTTACATGAACGGTCACGCACATAAGTGTACGAAGATATGTTGTTATGCATTTGCACCCTAAAATGGGTTCTTTTCTTAGTAGCAACTATTCAAACGAAAAGTTATGGTAAAAAAAATCAATAATAATAACAGTAAATGGTAATAAATACATAACGTGATAAAAAGGAATCATGAGAAAAATCGATACAAAGGTACGTTATGGTGCTATATATGAGAAAAAGACTAAAAGGACATGATTCTTTAAACATGTTTTTTGAAAAGCTAACAAAATTGATGTAAAAGCTGTATTGAGTAAGAACAAATGGATTGATGCATACTGGGGGAGTTCTAATTGACCAAAAAGTACTGTGGCCCGTTATTAAAGTAATCTGAGAATCATAAAATAAGCATTTTCCTTTATAGACTGTGTCGTAGAATGGACCAGGTAATATTTAACGTTTGATCAATCATCTCTCTGAGAAAGCAATTATACTTTAATAAGTCAGTTGCAAAGTGTTTTTCAGGTTAAGTAAACGGTTATTTTTGGTGGTAAAATCGTGTTTTCAAGTTAATTTCTGTTACATAATGTATTACTTCAGCAAAAATTGTGACTCAAGAGCATTTTAATGCAGTAAACCACGAACCTCAAAATACATTTTCCATGCAATCTTCAATGCAAGTGTATTACGAATCAACAGAAACTACCTTTATCATAGTTAATTTCTCATACATTCCTTTAAACTTTGATAATTTAGTTGTTAACATAATCTTGACGAAATTTGCTTATATGAATAAGGGTTCTAACTACTTCCATAGTAGCGTTCAAAATGTGGTCCTCGATATTAGCAAGCGTATATATATATATATATATAAACACAAGGGCAAACAATTCGCGAAAAAATATAATTCTCGAAAATTAATTTGCTAAGATATTAATTTTGTTATCTGGAATGACTATTTTAAGGTGATTTTATTTATTTATTTTGCAAGTACAGAAAGCAGTCCACGTGAGTCCTTATACTTAAATGTATATTATGAGATTTTATTAACCTGATCTGCGTTGGTTGAGCTTTGACTGTTATTTCCAGCAGCCAGACATACTTAATATATACTTAATGTCCTTTGATTAATTTTAATTTTAATCCCTCTGCTCTCTCTCTCTCTCTCTCTCTCTCTCTCTCCTCTCTCTCTCTCTCTCTCTCTCTCTCTCTCTCTCTCTCTCTCTCTCTCTCTCTCTCTCTCTCTCTCTCTCTCTCTCTCTCTCTCTCTCTCTCTCTCTCTCTCTCTCTCTCTCTCTCTGTTATCTGGGTGATTTTCTTATGGTAGAGAAATAGCTAGTTTTTTTGGGCTGCTATTTTTAAATTTCGGTATGCGATGAAGCAAATTTTTTTGCTGAACCCTAATTATAATTATACTCATAATTATTAAAATTATTGTTTAAGTTTACCGAAAATGGTCCTTTTAACATGCCGAAACTACTTGTTAGAATTATTAATTATTAGTTAATTAATTAATTTTACCCTTTATTATTATTGATAATATAATTCTCTCACTGATAATAAACTACAGTTTTTTCTGTAGAATTTTTTGCTCGATAACACACGTGTGTAGATGAGGGAGAATACGAGATCTCATTCGTATGTTTTGAATTCATTGGTACTGTTCATAGGATATAGTAATCAGATAGGTATGTTCAATTTTTTTTTTTATTAGTGCTCTCAAATTTAAAATCTTGAAATACTGTATTGAAGAGCGAGAATGATTGGAATGGAAATGCGATTTTTGTATTTTTCAGATCTATCTCATTCCGAAACGCGTCCACAGTTAAATAGTGAATTTCGTTGTTTTTTCTCTTTGCCTACGTGAATTGTTTTTTGAGCATATGTTATCTGGGAGATTTTCTTATGGTAGAGAAATAGCTAGAATTTTTGGCTGCTATTTCTAAATTTTGGTATGTGGTGAAGCAAATTTTTGCTGAACCCTAATTATAATTATACTCATAATTATTAAAATTATTGTTTAAGTTTACCGATAATTGTCCTTTTCACATGCTGAATTACTTGGTAGAATTATTAACTATTAATTAATTAATTTTACTCTTTATTATTATTGATTATATATATATATATATATATATATATACAAAAAATTCAGGGTGAATACTTGATAACTGTAGGCACCTGTATATGCCAGTTAGTGGTGTAGATGATAGGGTATATTTATCAAAAGAAAAACAGGATGCAAAGGATTTAGCGGCTGAGGAATGCTATTGACATACATGTTACATCAATTATGCATTGATATAAACTGTCCAATAAAGCCAGAAACATATGTGCCGCTAAATCCTTTGCATCCTGTTTTTCTTTTGATATATATATATATATAATATATATATATATATATATATATATTGCCTGCAAGTGAAGCCATATTCGAAATGCATACCAGTAAAACGCAACCCTAAAGTACCGTATTTTCAGAGAAAAATATACTGTACAACACATTAGAAAAGATACAGTATAAAAACCGTAAAGCAGAAAAACCAGAATTTTAAAGTATAACTCTGTCTTCCAAAATCTATAGAAACTAACTTAACAAGGGTATTGCTTGATTTCAAAGTGAATCCCAAGTATTATAGGGACTTCATTAAACCAGAAACTTCTTTAAAGTTAGCTACTTTGTACACAAAGACATCACAATTTTTTTGAAATACCACTACGCAAAAACGGTTGTTACCAACAATTAAATATCAGTACTCAACTCCTGCACCTACCGATAAATGCGCTGATATTGGTAACTGCTTACTCGATAACAATTTTTTGGCTAAGTCTGTAGTTTAATTAAGCGCGCTAAAGTGCATTTGAACGATAAATCTCTACTAACTAACCGAAGATGGCTTTAAAAACGCCAGCACAGACATTCTCTCTTAAACCCTCAACAACGTTTTGCATTGCTTTTTTAAAGTATATTTGCCTTCTTAGAGAGATTATTGATAACACAATCAAACTTATTTGGTCCTTTCGATACTAACTGCGACTACATTGTCATAGAAGCTTTGCAAATGAGCTCCGTTGCAATCAGTGTCTATCTAAGGAAATACTTATCTTAAAACAAGGTTCCACTGACTATTAGCAAGCAACAAAATACCTTCTGACTAATTTAAACTGTCTTGATTCGCATGAAAATCTTTGATTTTCACTGGAAACATGTAAAGTAATAGATTTATTTTGTTAACTTACCTGATGCTCTTTTATTGTTTTTCTTTACGAAATTCGATTGCCTTCATATATTCACCTTCAAAATATCTTCTTGTGCTCTACCCATTGCCCTCTATTTTTTATCATCACTTTATATTTAACGCTTTTCAAATCGCTTTCTAATTTTTATTTTTGTCGTCAATTCATATCGAACGGGTGTTTGTAAGAACGAACACATTTTCTTGTTCACTTGCATGACTAAATAGGCAATTGTAGGTTGCATGTAAATATGTAAATATGTATATTTATGCATATATAATTATGGACATGAATATATGCAAATACATGTACAAATACGTATGAGTAAGATATATATTCATAAAGGTATATACATGTGTGGCGTGTATGGTTATGAATGCATATATATGTGTATATTTTACGAAAAAAAATATGAATTTATGTACAAAAATGTATTATATCAATGTGCACATTACGTGGAGAATAGGTGCCAGCAAATACGAGTCTACATAATTTTTTCAAGCATTTCTATGTGTGAATTTGTGTATGTGAATGTACCACAGGTGTGACGGCGTGTGTTTGTCTTGTTGCAAGTATGGGAGGCAAAACAGCACATGTATATGTGTATACAAATATATGTGTGCATGTGTATGTGTGTGTGTGCGTGTGTGTGTATGTATGCATGTATGTGCGTGTGTGTGTGCGTAGGTGTGCATATATGTATGAATATATATTGGAATTTAAAATGCATAGAAGAATATACGTGCGAATGACAGCAGGAAATTCAGATATTAATATTAATCTATATATATGAAATTATATATCAGTGTGTATAGATGCGTGCGTATATAAGGATGGATGGGTAGATAGATAGATAGATAGATAGATAGATAGATAGATAGATAGATAGATAGATAGATAGATAGATAGATAGATAGATAGATAGACAGATAGATAGATAGATTTTTTCTTGTTTCAGAAAATATACTGCAGCTATGCAGGGGCATCCCCTTAAAGAATTTTAGTCGAACAGATCGAACCCAGTACTTAATTTTTTAAGCCTGGTACATATTCTATCGGAATCTTTTGCCTAGCCGCCACTTACGGAGACGTAAACACATCAACAGCGGTTGTCAAGCGGTGATGGGGGACAAACAGACACAAGGACACACGTATATGTATATATGTATACGAATAGTTTCTGACAGTTCCCGTCTACCAAATCCATTCGCATAGCTTTGGTCGACCCGAGCCTATAGTAGAAGACAGTTACCCAAGATACCATGCAGTAGGAAGTTGAAACCAAGTGGTTGGGAAGCAAATTTCTTAACACACAGCAATGCCTGCGCATGTATAAATATAAATATAAATATATATATATATATATATATATATATACTTATGTATGTACATTTCATTTATATTAACGTTTGTTTTTATGCTAAGTTATAATAACAATTTTACGTTAAGCTGAAGGATTACTCAATAATTTTTCTAGAGTACAAAATTACTATTCTTTAAGAAGAATATTATCAACTGTAACTTCCACGTTTCGGCCTGCTAGGTCATCATGGGTCAGTTCGATGGGTTTCGTTCTTTGGCATTGGGTATGTTTTAATTCCTTAATCAGTGTTTAGAAATATACAGTGCATATGTATAGTGAGGTAAATTGATGTAAGATCTGAAGAGGCAAATAAAATTACAATAAGTAACTTCAAAGATATGGACTAACTCACATAAGATTTATTTAAATGAAGTTATACATTCATCGTAAACATTTGTTTTAAAAGGTTTTTAAAATCTGTTTCTACTTTGTATTGTGGCATTTCACACGCCATCTCAAAACTCACACCTACATTTCACATTTTTATAGCATAACAAAGTGAAAGTGGTAATTTCAGTTCCATAGAAAATATTTGAATTAAAAAAAAAATTAATAGTCTTTTTTTCTTTCAGATTCAATTCTGCTCTACAACGAGACAAAAATGATTTTAAATACTTTTTGACAATAACTTTCATCGAATCAAAATATACTTTTAATGGTATTGTAGTAAACATTTGAAAAGGTCTTTCACTTTAGCTAAACTACTATTTTATTTAATACTTTAGTGAACATGTTTATTCGCTGCCATTAATGTTAGTGTATAAACAAATGGATTTACGAAGCTATGTTTATGAGAAAATGGCGACAGGTGAGCGAAAAACAAACTGAATGGAAACAATAATATGATGGAGGAGAATATGTATAAAATAGATCAAGTCAGGACCTAGATAATAAATATTTTGGTGTACTTTTTCCGCACAGGGATATTCGTGAGCGTGTAAATAGGTGTATAGTTTGAGAAGAAAATCTAATTATTAGATAGGTCTCTAAATCCGACTCCAATAAAAAGCGTGTTTGTTGCATGCCTTGTGGACCCAGTTCACACAATCCTATTATATTCGGCCGATTGAACTACAACAATATAAAATTACCTTGTTGCTTTACAATTGATACCTTTATTACATGAAACAGGGTCTTAGAAACTCTACCCTTTAACTGATATATAATAACGATATCAACAAAATGTATCAGTTTAATGATGTAAGTTGCTGCAGCCTATGAGGGTTCTTTTATTTTATGAACTCCTTCACATACAGATATTCTAATTATGCAACACGGAAAACATTTTTAAAGTATTCTTTCGCTAAGATAAACATATCATTCAATCATGGACAGAAAATGGTTTCAAGTTGTTGACTCAGTATTACTATAGACAAAGATATAGTAGCACCAAGATTTTCAGATTGTCCTTGCACCAACCTTCACCTTCAGCACGCAAATCTTAGTCAGCCTGGATTGAGTGTGGGTTGGGGGTAATCCCTTTGTTTCGTTAAGATAACAATGATTTCAGTGGACTAGGATTGTATAGGCAGCTATCGAAAATGATACATTCATGTTAGTGGCCGACCAAAATCCGATCGAAGAGGGCAGCCGCAATTCTCCATGTGTCCCATCTTTAGTACCCGTAGAAAGTTAAACAGAAATTCTGAAAATGAGCCGATAAATGAGGAGCGTGTAAAAAACTCACAAATGTACTAACACATTTCCTGCTATCTAATAGGTACCAAATAGATTTTCAGAATGCATTTATGTAAATGGAGCTCACTGAATATATAATACGGATCGTACACCTGATACAGTGCCTCCATGTACACAAATACAGAATGTTATTTTCTAATAATAATACTATTCTCTGGCCCAGCGCAGAAAAATAGTGCTAGATGTTTACAATTAAAACTTGTTGGTTACAAGATCACAAATTTGGTATCTGCTAGATAGAAGACATAGACTAACACAATTACTGGAAGCTAAACGTCAATAACTGTTATGTGGAACTTAGAAGAGAGTGATTGGAGCAGAAATATCATTTGATAAATAAGTGATGAGAGAGAGAAATGAGTGAAAAGGTGAATTCAATGAGTTTGAAGGGATGATTAGGAAAAACCTCACGATCGACATGCTTGCCGTAAAAATAGCCTTTGATAATTTACTCGAAGCAATAGCAAAGATTTCGTTATCAAAGCTAAGGTCTCTGGTCATAGACATTAGGGAGCGAAAGTTTTTCATTTGGCCCAGGTTGCACAGAAACAACGTGGTATCAAATCAGCAATTTAAATTTGGTCATTGACAGATAGGACTGGTGCATTTTAATGAATGTATGAGCCTTTCCTGTTGCACTTTGCTCAGCTGTTCAGGTTGAACGATAGACCAGAGAACGTAGAAAACTTTAGTATCGTTCGTGACTGCCTCCTAGCTTGTGCTAGAAGAAACAAAATGCTGCAAAAAGTTGTTAACATCTCATGAAATGAGTGTTCGTGTATGTAAGGGGCAATTGCCTGGTTTTGATTATCTACTCTACAACCTCTACACATACCATGCTTTTTCACTGACATCTTGGCAGAGGTCTCAGGGAACTGACAAAAAAATGGAAAAATTCCTATTTCTCTGAGCCGAGAAGTAGTAGCGCACTTCTGACACGAAAAAAGTGGACATTATTAATAATTTCCACCCCCTAACTGTTAGCGCTTGTCCTCGGCATTGTAGTTGGGAAAGCGCAGACAAGCACAGTCCTCAGCTGTTGCTTTGGTTCTAAAGTCCACTTCATGCGATTCATTGCAGTGGGTAGCAAATCTGGATCCGGTGGCTCTCTGATTAAGGTAGATAAATCGAAAGCCTTTGATAGAATCGGCCATCGCCACTTATTGACTATTCTTAGTTGGTTTCGTTCCCTGTTTTCAGAGGCGGAATTACTCCGATATACAACAATATCCACTTTGTGGTCATCTATCATAACCATCTCTATACATTCCGAGGAGAGGGTTCCCTCTTAGCTCCTCTATACGTACTAACTCTTGAGCTACTACTATGGTAATTAGAGATTTATTGAAGTATCACCTTTGAATCGCAAGAACTATGCCTGCATGCGAGAACACCAGAGAGGTCTAAATGCTTGGTAATGTTCTAAAGTTATAGAAGGCAGTCTCACGAGCAAAAAGTAATGTGAATAAGTAGGATGGCTTGCGTCTCGGTACCTAGTGATTAAAGTCCCATACAACAAATCAGCATCTTAGAGAACTGAAACAACAGACTCTTTAAGTTTTTTTATGATCTGTTTGGGTTCGATTAGCAAGTAAACAAGAACAAGGGCGAAGTTACAAATAGGATTACCAATCTTCCCCTAAACGAACAGAGAGGGAACTATGGTTGAAGTGTTGAGCAGAGGTGGTTAATTTGTAACTCACTTTCATTATATATTACTACCAAATCATTGTCTTGTCTCACTTTCGCTTGAGCAGATTGGATCATCTGCGCTTTTGCTGCTTGAGGAGTAGATGGGTTCTACTGATCGGGTTTTTCATCGGATACAAACACTTCTGTATAGATGGCTCGATATGCTGTTTTTGACTCTAAGAAAAAAGTACAGGCGATTTGACATCTACAAAGATTGCCAGGCGGTTAGTAGCCCAAGCAGTCTCCCTTTATCAGAACGTTTTTCTATGACATCTTTTTGATAGAGCTGCGTTTCTGGGTGAAGTAAAGTCTTAGACTGGATATCTGGAATGCATAATATAGTCGGCTACTCACAGCCTCGGGAAATTTGATCGCCGGAACTTCCACGTTAACATTCTTTGGTGGCCTGCTGGAGGAGAAGAGTGACGACGTTCTCTAAGCAACTTTTGTGCTGATGAAAATCAGCTAACAAGTCTGTTCTGGAAATATTGCAGTCCATGAACAATTTTGGAAGTTTAGGGAATGACACTGAGTAAGGCGGAGGATATTGCCTGGTCGAGGTAAACTCAACAGGTACAAAAGTTCTGTCAGCTAGACACAGGGGGAAGAAACTATTTCGTTACAAATTCGTTCAGTGTCAAAACATTAATAATTTGTGGAATTTTGTCGAACAGTTGTTATCGAGAAAAGGACCGACTAGGTTATTGATCGAGTCCACTTTCAGGAAGGTGAGAGTAATGAGCATGAGCCGAGCTAATTGACCTACTCTGGGCATATGTCTGGGGGTAGGTCATGACAGTTGTGAATGAACGTTTATCCTTCATAATAATCCAGTATTAGTAAGGGCTCATTTTTTTACTGAATCTTATTAAAAAATAATACTAACAATGAAAGATGATCTATTGGCAACTATCTTTGGTTGGTCATGTATGTTATACTCGTTCCAGAAAATACTTTCTTCGTAATGTTTTAGTAAAATTTCCAAACTGACGAAAATGAAGTGGAATTAAAGAAGAGAGTAGTTTCTGTCGGAGAAAATTTATCTCTGTTCTCTCCTACCCAGTCATTGAACAAATACTGTAGTAAATCAACTGTCTTACCCTCTAATGAATGTGACATTTCATCTGTAGACACCTAATGAGATATCCCAGTATCGACATAAACAAAATCAACAACAAAAACGATATCAACACCAACAACAACAAAAGTAACTACAACAACAATGACCAGATTAACGAAACTAACATCGTCTTCACAATAACAGTATCGCCTCTGTTACCATGAAATGAAACACGTCATTTACCAGAGCAGAAGAAATCCTAAGCAGATTTTTCCCGTTCTTTGAGTTCAAATTCCGCCGAGGTCGACTTTGCCTTTCAGCCTCTCGGATTCGATAAAATAAGTACCAGTTGAGTACTGGGGTCGATGTAATTGACTATCCTCCTTTCACCGAATTTCAGGCCTTGAGTCTATAGTAAAAACGATTATTATTATTATCATTATTATTATTATTGTTGTTGTTGTTGTTGTTGTTTTGAGATTCTCGCTGTTCTATTTACGGTTGTTCTTTACTTGAAAGCAGGCAATAACAAATCACCAAAGGCTTCAAGTAGTGCTTTTTCCTGTGACTCAAAGAGACAATACTCTCCTTAGAATGCGAGCTGTGCCCAACAATGCTGTCTTCTGGATCACTTCGAGTCTGACAGCAGCTCCAATATCCTTAATATGTTTTTCTACTATTGTTATTATTATTATTATTATTATTACTTTTTTTTTCTTCTTTCAAATTTGCTTCCATTTTTTGCCGAGTGTCTTCCCGACTCCTATGGCAAAGAAACTCATAGTATACATTGGTAGGCCATTAAACCAAACTCAATAGTTCGTTCATTAAAATTTTTTTTTTTTTTAAAGTTAAATTAAAATACATGAGCAGCAACAGTTCTCACATCGACAATGCTCTTCTCAATACGTGTGATGTACCAGTTAAGACAATCTTTTGCACTTCTTGCAGGGATGGTAAGCCAGGGATCATTCTCATATAATTTTCGGTTACCTTCTTGATCATTCCTAGTGCTCCTACGATCACTGGTATTGTAACCGCCTTGAGATGCCACATTTTCTCAGTTTCAATGAGTAGGTCTTTATATTTTCTGAGCTTGTCAAACTCTTTCGCTGAGATATTATGATCACAGGGGATGCTCATGTCGATCAATAAGCAAACTTTATTGTTTTGGTCTTTCACAACAATATCTGGTTTATTGGCCTTGATGGTTCGGTCTGTATGTACTGGAAAGTCCCACAGAATGGTTACATTTTCTCCTTCAGTTACAGCCTCAGGGTGGTGATTATACCACTTGTCGGCAGTTTTGATATTGTAATGCCGACTTATTAGCCAGTGGAGATATTGGCCAACTCTGTCATGTCTTAATTTATACTCCACTGGTGCTAAGACTTTACATCCAGAGATTAGGTGGTCCACTGTTTCAATCATGTCGTTGCAGAATCGGCATTTTGGGTCTGCTCCATTTTTCATCACACTGGCCTGGTAGTTCCGGGTTAATAGGCTTTGATCTTGAGCAGCCAGGATGAAACCTTCGCTCTCTGCTTTTAGCCCTGAGCTCCGTAGCCACTGATGGGTTTGCTTCTGGTCAACATCAGCTTGTTTGCTGCGGGCCACATATTTGCCGTGCAGAGTTTTCTCCTCTCACCTATCAGCCAATTGCTCGTGCGCTTTTTTCGCTGCCATTATTTTTACCTTCTTTGCAACAATAGTTGCTGTACTTCCCTCGGGTTGTTCAGTTTGGGTATCCTGCACGAGATCAATAATATTATTATTATTATTATTATTATTATTATTATTATTATTATTATTATTATTATTATTGTTATTATTATTATCATTATTATTATTATTATTGTTATTATTATTATCATTATTATTATTATTATTATTATTATTATTATTATTATTATTATTATTATTATTATGAAGGTGGTGGGCTGGCAGAGTCGTTAGCACGCCGGAGGAAATGCTTAGCTGCATTTCGTCTGTCTTACGTTATGAGTTAAAATGCAGCCGAGGTCGACTTTGTCTTTCATCCCTGGCCTTTCATCGATAAAACAAATACCAGTCAAGGCAGCAAGCTGGCAGGTTCGTTACCACACTGGACAAACTGATTAACAGCATTTCTTCAGACTTCATGTTCTGCGTTCAAATATTGCGAGGTCAACTTTGTCCGGTGTGGTAACGAACCTGCCAGCTTGCTGCCTTGACTGGTATTTGTTTTATCAATGAAAGGCCAGGAATGAAAAACAAAGTCGACCTCGGCTGCATTTGAACTCAGAACGTAAGACAGATGAAATGCAGCTAAGCATTTCCCCCGGCGTGCTAACGACTCTGCCAGCCCACCACCTTAATAATAATAATAATAATAATAATAATAATAATAATAATAATAATAATAATAATAATAATAATAATAATAATGGTAGAAAAACATATTAAGGATATTGGAGCTGCTGTCAGGCTCGAAGTGATCCAGAAGACAGCATTGTTGGGCACAGCTCGCATTCTAAGGAGAGTATTGTCTCTTTGAGTCACAGGAAAAATCACTACTTGAAGCCTTTGGTGATTTGTTACTGCTTGCTTTCAACGTTACCGTTTATCCTTTCGGGGATGATAAAATAAGTACCAGTTGGTCACTGGATTCGATTTATTGGCACAAGTTTTGTGCCTATAGTAGAAACAATTTATTATTATTATTATTATTATTATATTATTATTATTATTATTATTGAGTGAGAGAGCAGTGCATGCCATCAAAGTGACACTGGGGTAAAATATATGAAGCCTGGTATACCCATCATGACTACCCGTCTGATAAGGGTACACCAGGCACATGCATCACAACCATCAAGATAAAGATTGCATGCCCTTGCAGTTGAGGCCCAGTTAAAATTTTCTTTTGGTCGAGTAGCCCATCCCACTCAAAAGGTCCCTGAATAATAATAATAATTATTATTATTATTATTATTATTATTATTATTATTATTATTATTATTATTATTATTATTATTATTGGACCGATTTAATCGACTATATTTCCTCTGCTTTAGTAAATAGTGCTTTGTGCTCAGCAAATGAAAACCAATATTTTCATATTTACAAAATGGAAGGAATATAGAAAGTGGTTACACACATATATTATACATAGCAATAGAATAAATAGAATAAATAGCAATGGATTTGTTCATTCCTTTTGTGAAATATTCTTTGCTGTTCAGAAGTAAAGGAATTATTGAAATGCTTTTCAAATACTTTTAAAAAAAAAACAAATAAAAAGAAATAATCATCAAAATTGAAATTGATTTCGCAGGTTTACATTTCGTAAATAGTATATTGTTATTGCGGTACAAGGAAAACACATTTCAGCTGAAAAGTTGAAGAAAAAAATGAAAGAAATATAAGAATGAATCTATTGAATGTGAAGTGGATATATAATAAAGAATAATGCGCTTTTGCAATAAGCAAGTCCTGTCAACTGCATACAATAAAATGTTTTGATAAATATTTTGAGGGGAAAAGCGATGAAACAAATCTATCATTTAACCAAAACCGTTACTGTTTTTAAAATTTTGCTTTTCTTAAATACTGGATTAATAGCTGGATAGTTTCCTATAACGAAAAGATAATAATGCCAAAAACAAATCACATCATTCAGCAAGGCTGAAGAAATTCACACACCGTGAATACAATTAAGAGACAAATGTGTCAACTGGTTTATTTATACATCTGTATAAAGTATTTTACTAAACGAGCAATAAATTTCAACTGCAATATTTACAATGCTTTTTTCTGTTTTGTTGTTTATGACAGTCTCATGCATAAGGCTGATATGTCATTAATAAAGTTTGATGTATGTTTTTATTGATTACAATCTTTGTTTTAGTTCCTTACAAAACGGTGTATATATTCCATTATTTATCCTTTAGCGGCTGGTGTACAACGGTAAGGAAGCAGAAACAGTAGAGTACCGTATCGTATAGTTGTATTCTTTTTTTATGCTCCTTTCGTAATGGATTTGGCATGTTTTGTGGATCAATAAATAATTAATTCTTATTTCTTTATTGCCCATAAGGGGCTAAACATAGACAAGGAC
This sequence comes from Octopus sinensis, assembly GCF_006345805.1. Lineage (NCBI taxonomy): Eukaryota > Metazoa > Mollusca > Cephalopoda > Octopoda > Octopodidae > Octopus > Octopus sinensis. The sequence continues at coordinate 174,054,684 of NC_042999.1, forward strand.
AGACAAACGGATTAATTCGATTACATCGACCACAGTGTATAACTGGTACTTAATTTATGGACCCCGAAAGGATGAAAGGCAAAGTCGACCTCGGTAGAATTTGAACTCAGAACGTAACGGCAGACGAAATACCTATTTCTTTACTACCCACAGGGGGATAAACACAGAGAGGACAAACAAGGACAGACAAACGAATTAAGTCGATTATATCGACGCCAGTGCGTAACTGGTACTTATTTAATCGACCCTGAAAGGATGAAAGGCAAAGTCAACTTCGGCGGAATTTGAACTCAGAACGTAGCGGCAGACGAAATACCGCTAAGCACTTCGTCCGGTGTGCCAACGTTTCTGCCAGCTCGCCGCCTTATTTTAATAATTAATTCGGGTTAAATACTAGAGTTTATTAAGTGGACTACAAGCTTCTCTACAATACCCGTTCTCTAGTGTCACAGTTATAAGTTACATTCTTCAGGGAAAAGAGTTACTTTGTGTTGACCATCACATTTTCAAATTTATGTCATATGAAGTAGGTTCGACTCTTGCTTATCTTTACACGAGCAACAGAATCATTATTAGTAACGGCTTCTTGCTGGCTACTCACCTACTATACGGAAATTGAACCTACGACCGAGGAAACGGAATTATTATTTAGATCATTATTAAAGCATGCGGTAAGATCCAGCTAGTTGCAATCGTCATGACGATTCAATCCTCGGAGAAAACCTTTTCATTTATTTACATTTGAAGCCATGAATATCGCAACTTTTCTAGCGCTGAAATAAAGTGCCTGTGGGCTAGTCGTAAACAATATTTCAATCATTTCTTGGCAAATGTCGCTGAGTTTAAATTAATTTACTGTTGAAATGCATTAATTTCATTTTCCTATTTAATATCCTGGAGAAATACATAAATATAATGCATTCCATTTCCCTAACCTTGCATGCTTAAAAATTTGTACCAAAGAATTATCTTTATATATATATATGAATAAAAATAATAATAAAACATACATATATATACATTATACATATATAGATATTTACATATCTATATATATATATATATATATTATATATATATATACATGTGTGCGTGCGTGTGTGTGTGTGTGTGTGTGAGTGACTCTGTGTATGTACATGTAAAATGAAGGAATAGTTAAGGTATTAGTCTATCAACTCACGAAGAATTGATGTAATAACTACTGCAAGCATTTTGATTTGTCTGCAGGCAAAACACTATTTAACTAGCTTCAGCTTAACAGGTTGGATAGTAAATATCATAACTAACTGAAAAATTACTTTCACTA
>NC_042999.1:174060989-174065989 GCF_006345805.1 Octopus sinensis
CGACTCGACAATGACACCCTGGTCTCGCGCCATTTCTACTCTATCACTTTAAGAATTATGTTGTCATCAGGAGAGCATGCGCACTGTTTCAGGACCCTCCTTTCATCGGTACTATTGCGCACCACCTCCCTCACTGAGATGAGCCCAAACTAACTAGATCAACTAGTTATTAGGCTTCACTCAATATTCTCCTAGCCATTGCTTATCGTCTCTTTTTAACGTAATCCAGTGGCTTGTCTTCCTCAGTTGCAGCGTGGATACCGTTCATAATGATATTTGCTTTACGATAAGTAAGTTCGAGCGAGAAGAATCATCGCCTCATATTCCTTTCAATGAATCCTGAACATCCAACTAATACATATATGTATGTGTGTGTATACATATATATACATACATACATACATATATATATATATGTGTGGTGTGTGTGTGTGTGGTGTGTGTGTGTGTGTGTGTGTGTGTGTGTGTGGTGTGTGTGTGTGTGTGTGTGTGTTTGTATGTGTGTGTATATATATATATATATATATATATATATATATATATATATATATACAGTAGTGCCTCACTTTACGAGGATCCGCTTTGCGACGAACCGGTTTTACGAGTTTTATTTTTCAAGCACAAGATCCAAATTTTGAAAGAAGTGCAAAAGTTTCTACTACCATGACAAATGCTTCTGAGTGTAACCAAGAAATTTATAGAGAGTGAAATAAAAGCTCCATCTAAACAAACAACGCTAGACTTGTTTTCTAAAAAGAAATCTACAAGTGTGTCTACTGGTGCTTGTGAATCGGGGATCGCGTCTACAAGCGATTGGCGTGCGCGCGTCTGATGCAAGTGAAAGTGATTCGGAAAACGATTATAAACATACTTTTTATTATAAATGATCTTAACATTCTTTTTACTTTACATTAAAATAATATTTACATTCATTCTACTGTTGTTTTATTGCCATTTAATTACGAATATTATAAATTTTATGAAATATTTTCTGGAAACGAATTATGATTTATAACATTGCTACTATAGGAAATTATTGTCTGTTTTACAAGTTTCCACTTTACGAGCAATCACCGGGAGCTAATTAACTCGTATATCGAGTAATTACTGTACTAAGAGGTATTAAAGCTGTCAAGAACTTAACTGTCAGTTAAACATATTTGAAATCTGATGATTACACTATGTATGAAAGCGCCAATTTAATGTTATGAGCATTATAAAATATATTTTTCCTTTAATGTTAAAATACCATAACAACAAACGTGAAAACCAGACCATGTTTTAACTTTATTCAACTGATATTTTATTCTATACACATTCACACAAATTCGAAGCAATATATATATATATAACAAATTTAGGAATGGCCTTAACAGGCCATTCGTCCACCAGAGAGAGCAGCCAGAACTCAAACCGCCAAGTAGTAGTAATTCAGAAATTAGGTGAAAATTTAAAAACGTTTACCCTAATTCATCTTTTAGACGATGCATCGTTTCTGTGTTTTTAATGATAAACTAGCTTAATTAAATTAAATAAAGCTAATCTACCATAGGTCACACTTCATCAGTAAAAAACCTGGGAGAGACAAATATACACGAGGCGTCTGTATCAATGCCTCCGGAATATCTGTCTTAAAATTTTCAAGACCAACGTATTCGCGCCAACTTATCAGCAGTAAATATAAACTGCCGATTCAATCTCAGAATTAGTCAGAAAATTATCAATTAATCAATTTAGGGTAGCAAAAAATTCAATAGAAATTTATCGCTACCAGCGGCCTAGTGGAAAAGAGAAAATAGTCAAAGACTAAATATATAAATATAACAAATTTAGGAATGGCCTTAACAGACCATTCGTCCACCAGAGAGAGCAGCCAGAACTCAAACCGCCAAGTAGTAGTAATTCAGAAATTAGGTGAAAATTTAAAAACGTTTACCCTAATTCATCTTTTAGACGATGCATCGTTTCTGTGTTTTTAATGATAAACTAGCTTAATTAAATTAAATTAAGCTAATCTACCATAGGTCACACTTCATCAGTAAAAAACCTGGGAGAGACAAATATACACGAGGCGTCTGTATCAATGCCTCCGGAATATCTGTCTTATCCTAAATTTGTTATATTTATATATTTAGTCTTTGACTATTTTCTCTTTTCCACTAGGCCGCTGGTAGCGATAAATTTCTATTGAATTTTTGCTACCCTAAATTAATTAATTGGTAATTTTCTGACTAATTCTGAGATTGAATCGGCAGTTTTTATTTACTGCTGATAAGTTGGCGCGAATACGTTGGTCTTGAAAATTTTAAGACAAATATTCCGGAGGCATTGATACAGACGCCTCGTGTATATTTGTCTCTCCCAGGTTTTTTACTGATGAAGTGTGACCTATGGTAGATTAGCTTTATTTAATTTAATTAAGCTAGTTTATCATTAAAAACACAGAAACGATGCATCGTCTAAAAGATGAATTAGGGTAAACGTTTTTAAATTTTCACCTAATTTCTGAATTACTACTACTTGGCGGTTTGAGTTCTGGCTGCTCTCTCTGGTGGACGAATGGCCTGTTAAGGCCATTCCTAAATTTGTTATATTTATATATTTAGTCTTTGACTATTTCCACTAGGCCGCTGGTAGCGATAAATTTCTATTGAATTTTTTGCTACCCTAAATTGATTAATATATATATATATATGCATATATACGTGTGTGTGTGTGTGTCTATGTATAGTTAAAATTAATCTTTGGACTATATAGAGTCCAGAATCCAGTGATGATTTCTTGTTTGTACAAAAAATAATAGAGCAAACAACAAACCACCACTGGACTCAAAAAACAAAAGTCTTACCTTACAGCTGAGCTTCTTTTTCAGTAAATATTTCGCCAGCTGTACACCAGCGTGGCGACTTCTGCATTGCCAGAACAGCACTGACGCAACCAGAAGCGGACGGAAGCAAGATCCTTACCGCACAGCCACGCTTGCGCCTATATATATATATATATATATATATATATATATATATATATATATGAAAATTGAATATGGAGACGAGCTCTCGGGATGTTGTTAAACCATTTATATCTTGAAGTCATGCTTCGACCGATGCACTCCAAAAATGTCCGACAGGATAAGTTATGAGCAGTAATGCATCAGTCTCATCAGGAAGGATATAAATAACAACGGTCATCAAACAGACATGTTAGCAGAAATAGAAAGTCCTATAAAATGTAGCATATTTATATTCATATGCACACACGCGTACATATATTCAAATAAGTGACGTGTAAATATAAACATTATATACATACAACTAACACAAACGTATACAAATACACACATTAATATATATACATACACACGAATATATATATACATAAATACGCAAACAAATAAATATATACATAAATATATAGATATACATACACACAAACATACATACATATATATTCAAATAAATACGTACATTGGCAGAAATATACTCACACACATGCATATATATCTACACATATACTCGTGCATATTCTCCCGGCAACGACATAGAAACATACTTATGCTAAAATATACGTTTACGACCAAATATTATGCACGTAAACAAACGATCATATACATACAAAAGAGCATACACATCCCAAAACATCGATAGACCCAAACACATAATTGTATACACATACACACACTTACTTAAGCATATCTACATTATTGTTCATTCACAAAATACTTACATACGAACAGGGGACACTTTGAATTTAAAATGGCGTTATCGAAACAAACTAGATATTGTGAGAGGAGGGGAAGATATGGAGGGGAAAAGAATGGATAAATCAAAGTAAGAAAGAGAAAGGAGAGAGAGGAATGAGCAAATTGTAAATATTTTAAAATGCAAGAAAAGAAAAGGAATGAAGGGGAAAGGGGGGGGAATTATGGGAAGTAAGATGGAAGAAAAGAAGAAAAGAAAACTTGCAGAAATTATTATTAGGTTATGGGAAGAAATTATTTGAAAAAACTAAAAAATTGTTTCTCAGTTTCACTCTCATAGGCATTTATAACTACATATATACTCGTACATATTCTTACTTCAAACTCACAGATACATATGTATGTTTTAATAGACGTTTACGATCTCCCACTTATAAAAAATTAACAAACGTTCACTCACATACAGAAGACCACACACATCCCAAACCATCTACTGGCACAAACACACAATAACACACTTATACATACACACTTAATCAGCACGTATACATTATTGTGCACACCGAAAATATACATACGTATTATACATATGGAAAGCCAGGTAGTAAGGGAACTCTAGAAATTTGAAATGGTTTTAAGCAAATTAACTAGATGGCGTGAGTGAAGGAGAAAAGGAATAGAAAGATATGGAAGGGAAAAATTGTGTGTGTACGCATATGTGCATATGAATATATAAAAAAAGTTACATTTTCTAGGACTTTCTATTTCTGTTAACATTTCTGCTTGATGAGTGGTGTTATTCATATCCTTCCTGATGTGATTGATGCACTGCTAACCATAATTCATCCTGTCGGACATTTTTGGAGTGCATCTGTCGAAATATATATATATAGAAGACTTCAACATATAAATGTATTTCTTTACTACCCACAAGGGGCTAAACACAGAGGGGACAAACAAGGACAGACAAACGGATTAAGTCGATTACATCGACCCCAGTGCGTAACTGGTACTTAATTTATCGACCCCGAAAGGATGAAAGGCAAAGTCGACCTCGGCGAAATTTGAACCCAGAACGTAACGGCAGACGAAATACGGCTACGCATTTAGCCCAGCGTGCTAACGTTTCTGCCAGTTCGCCTTCAACATATAAATGGTTTAACAACATCCCGAGCGTTCGTCTCCTTATTCAATTTTCTTATTTTTGCTAATACGACTTATTATCCCGGAATTAAATCCTGGGACACTTAAGCAACATTTAGCTACCTTGCACCAACGGTCTACGAGGAATTAACGAACATAA